>NW_027040409.1:15000-25000 GCF_034236695.1 Oncorhynchus nerka | reverse complement strand
AGGGCAGGAGCCAGAATGGCCCGTAGGGCAGGAGCCAGAATGGCCCGTAGGGCAGGAGACAGAATGGTCCATAGGGCAGGAGCCAGAATGGTCCATAGGGCAGGAGCCAGAATGGCCCGTAGGGCAGGAGCCAGAACGGCCCGTAGGGCAGGAGACAGAATGGTCCATAGGGCAGGAGACAGAATGGTCCATAGGGCAGGAGCCAGAATGGTCCATAGGGCAGGAGACAGAATGGTCCATAGGGCAGGAGCCAGAATGGTCCATAGGGCAGGAGACAGAATGGTCCATAGGGCAGGAGCCAGAATGGCCCGTAGGGCAGGAGACAGAATGGTCCATAGGGCAGGAGCCAGAATGGCCCGTAGGGCAGGAGTCTATCGCGGCATCATCCATATGTGTTGGTCATTACTGAGACGTGGTTAAGGAAGAGTGATTTGAATACTGATGTTAACCTTTCTGGTTATAACCTTTTTCGGCAAGACAGATCTTCCAAAGGTGGGAGAGTGACAATCTTTACCAAGGATCACCTTCAGTGCTCGGTAGTCTCCACCAAGTCTGTCCCCAAACAATTTGATTTGCTGGTTTTAAAAACATTAAACTTTCAAATAGCTCTTTGTTGACTGTTTCTGGGTGTTATCGTCCTCCATCAGCACCGGCCTGTATCCTACCTGCCCTAAGCTCTCTCCTGGCCCCTTACACTAAGTCTGAATCTGTCCTGTTAGGTGACCTAAACTGAGACATGCTTAAACCACCTGACCAAGTCCTAAAGCACTGGGACTCCCTGACCAAGTCCTAAAGCACTGGGACTCCCTGACCAAGTCCTAAAGCACTGGGACTCCCTGACCAAGTCCTAAAGCACTGGGACTCCCTGACCAAGTCCTAAAGCACTGGGACTCCCTGACCAAGTCCTAAAGCACTGGGACTCCCTGACCAAGTCCTAAAGCACTGGGACTCCCTGACCAAGTCCTAAAGCACTGGGACTCCCTGACCAAGTCCTAAAGCACTGGGACTCCCTGACCAAGTCCTAAAGCACTGGGACTCCCTGACCAAGTCCTAAAGCACTGGGACTCCCTGACCAAGTGTGGTGTCAGGAAAATAACCTCACACTCAACGTCAACAAAACTAAGGAGATGATTGTGGACTTCAGGAAACAGCAGAGGGAACACCCCCCTATCCACATCGATGGATCAGTAGTGGAGAGGGTAGCAAGTTTTAAGTTCCTCGGCATACACATCACAGACAAACTGAATTGGTCCACTCACTCTGACAGCGTCGTGAAGAAGGCGCAGCAGCGCCTCTTCAACCTCAGGAGGCTGAAGAAATTCGGCTTGTCACCAAAAGCACTCACAAACTTCTACAGATGCACAATCGAGAGCATCCTGGCGGGCTGTATCACCGCCTGGTACGGCAACTGCTCTGCCCTCAACGCATCACCGGGGGCAAACTACCTGCCCTCCAGGACACCTACACCACCCGATGTTACAGGAAGGCCATAAAGATCATCAAGGACATCAACCACCCGAACCACTGCCTGTTCACCCCGCTATCATCCAGAAGGCGAGGTCAGTACAGGTGCATCAAAGCTGGGACCGAGAGACTGAAAAACAGCTTCTATCTCAAGGCCATCAGACTGTTAAACAGCCACCACTAACATTGAATGGCTGCTGCCAACACACTGACTCAACTCCAGCCACTTTAATAATGGGAATTGATGGGAAATGATGTAAATATATCACTAGCCAATTTAAACAATGCTACCTTATATAATGTTACTTACCCTACATTATTCATCTCATATGCATATGTATATACTGTACTCTAGATCATCGACTGCATTCTTATGTCACTAGCCACTTTAACTATGCCACTTTGTTTACTTTGTCTACATACTCATCTCATATGTATATACTGTACTCGATACCATCTACTGTATGCTGCTCTGTACCATCACTCATTCATATATCCTTATGTACATATTCCTTATCCCCTTACACTGTGTATAAGACAGTAGTTTTGGAATTGTTAGTTAGATTACTTGTTGGTTATTACTGCATTGTCGGAACTAGAAGCACAAGCATTTCGCTACACTCGCATTAACATCTGCTAACCATGTGTATGTGACAAATAAAATTTGATTTGATTTGATTTGATTTGATTTGATTTGAAGTCCTAAAGCACTGGGACTCCCTGACCAAGTCCTAAAGCACTGGGACTCCCTGACCAAGTCCTAAAGCACTGGGACTCCCTGACCAAGTCCTAAAGCACTGGGACTCCCTGACCAAGTCCTAAAGCACTGGGACTCCCTGACCAAGTCCTAAAGCACTGGGACTCCCTGACCAAGTCCTAAAGCACTGGGACTCCCTGACCAAGTCCTAAAGCACTGGGACTCCCTGACCAAGTCCTAAAGCACTGGGACTCCCTGACCAAGTCCTAAAGCACTGGGACTCCCTGACCAAGTCCTAAAGCACTGGGACTCCCTGACCAAGTCCTAAAGCACTGGGACTCCCTAAATCGTTCTCAGATTATCCTACAAGGTCTGACTCCAACCACCCAGAAAAGGCTACTCTCCTCAGTGTCATCCTCACAGTAATCCTGACTGGTATCAGTCTGGTGTTTTCTGCAACGACCTTAGTGATCATTGTTTTACAGTCTGTGTTCGTAATGGCTACTCAGTGAAACGACCTGTCCTGATTTGTCACAGACGCTTGGTTTAAACAACTTTAATGAGCAAGCCTTCCTTCATGACCTGCCCTCTGTAAAATGGTATAGAATCAGCTTGATCCCCCTCTGTCGAAGACACATGGACCTTCTCCCTCTGTCGAAGACGCTTGGACCTTCTCCCTCTGTCGAAGACACATGGACCTTCTCCCTCTGTCGAAGACAGATGGACCTTCTCCCTCTGTCGAAGACGCTTGGACCTTCTCCCTCTGTCGAAGACACATGGACCATCTCTTTCGATATCTTTTCAGGAATTGTTAAACATCTTGTCAGTGGTATTGTTAACAAACACGTCCCCATAAAGAATAAGAGAATTAAAAACCGGTTCAGCCCCTGGTTCGACCGTGATCTAGCAGAGTTACTCCACCTCAAGAATTTCATTTGGCGAAAGGCTCGGCACACGCACACTCAGGCCGACTGGCTCTCATTCAGGCAAATGAGAAATGAGTGCACTCAGGCTATCTGGAATGCCAAAGTTAGTTACTTTAAGGAGCAGGTCTCTCTCTGTGGGTCTAACCCCAAGAAGTTCTGGAAAACGGTTAAAGACCTGGAGAATAAACCCTCCCCCTCACAGCTGCCCATGTCCCTTAATGTTGATGATGTGGTTGTTACTGACAAGAAGCACATGGCTGAGCTCTTTAATCACCACCTCATTAAGTCAGGATTCCTTTTTGACTCAGACATGCCTCCTCGCCCGTCCAACCTTTTCCTCATCTTCCACCCCTTCTAACGCGACTAGGCCCCGACGCTCCCTGCAAGAGTCCGAGGGGCTAAAGGAGCTCCTTAAACTTGACCCCAAAAAAAACATCTGGGTCAGATGGTTTAGACCCTTTCTTCTTTAAGGTTTCTGCCCCTATCATCACCAAGGCCTCTCTCTCCTCTCTTCTTTAAGGTTGCTGCCCCTATCATCACCAAGGCCTCTCTCTCCTCTCTTCTTTAAGGTTGCTGCCCCTATCATCACCAAGCCCTGTCTCTCCTTTCTTCTTTAAGGTTGCTGACCCTATCATCACCAAGCCCTGTCTCTCCTTTCTTCTTTAAGGTTGCTGCCCCTATCATCACCAAGGCCTCTCTCTGACCTTTTAACCTGTCTCTCCTTTCTTCTTTAAGGTTGCCGCCCCTATCATCACCAAGCCTGTCTCTCCTTTCTTCTTTAAGGTTGCTGCCCCTATCATCACAAAGGCCTCTCTCTCCTCTCTTCTTTAAGGTTGCTGCCCCTATCATCACCAAGCCTATCTCTCCTTTCTTCTTTAAGGTTGCTGCCCCCTATCATCACCAAGCCTGTCTCTCCTTTCTTCTTTAAGGTTGCTGCCCCTATCATCACCAAGCCCTATCTCTGACCTGTTTAACCTGTCTCTCCTCTCTGGGTAGGTTCCCATTGCCCAGAGGGCAGCCACGGTTCATCCTGTATTTAAAGGGGGGAGATCAAGCTGATCCTAACTGTTAAAGGCCTATTTCTATGTTGCCCTGTTTATCAAGCTGATCCTAACTGTTATAGGGCCAATTTCTATGTTGCCCTGTTTATCAAAAGTGTTGGAAAAACTTGTCAATAATCAACTGACTGGCCTTCTTGATGTCTTTAGAATTCTCTCTGGTGTGCAATCTGGTTTCCCGCTCAGGTTATGGACGTGTCACTGCAACCTTAAAGGTCCTCGGTGATGTCACAATCGCCCTTGATTCTAAGCTGCTATTTTTAATGACTTGGCCAAAGCTTTGATGCGGTAGAACATTCCATTCCTAGGCCCCACGCTCTTCTCAATTTACATCAACAACATAGCTCAGGCAGGAGGAAGCTCTCTCGTCCATTTATATGCAGATGTCTTATACTCAGCTGGCCCCTCACCGGATTTTGTGTTAATCGCTCTACAACAAAGCTTTCTTTGTGTCTAAACAAGCTTTCTCTGCCCTTAACCTTGTTCTGAACACCTCCAAAACAAAGGTCATGTGGTTTGGTAAGAAGAATGCCCCTCTTCCCACAGGTGTGATTACTACCTCTGAGGGTTTAGAGCTTGAGGTAGTCACCTCATACAAGTACTTGGGAGTACTAGCTAGATGGTACACTGTCCTTCTCTCAGCACATATCAAATCTGCAGGCTACATTTAAATCTAGACTTGGTTTCCTCAATGTAAATCGCTCATCTTTCACCCCAGCTGCCAAACTAACCCTGATTCAGATGACCATCCTACCCATGCTAGATTACAGAGACATCATTTAATCTACTACAGCCCTCATCCTCCACACACAACACCCGTTCTGCCAGTCTCTACTATAGCCCTCATCCTCCACAACACAACACCCGTTCTGCCCAGTCTCTACTACAGCCCTCATCCTCCACACACACACCCGTTCTGCCAGTCTCTACTACAGCCCTCATCCTCCACACACAACACCCGTTCTGCCAGTCTCTACTACAGCCCTCATCCTCCACACAACACCCGTTCTGCCAGTCTCTACTACAGCCCTCATCCTCCACACACAACACCCGTTCTGCCAGTCTCTACTACAGCCCTCATCCTCCACACACAACACCCGTTCTGCCAGTCTCTACTACAGCCCTCATCCTCCACACACAACACCCGTTCTGCCAGTCTCTACTACAGCCCTCACACTCCACACACAACACCCGTTCTGCCAGTCTCTACTACAGCCCTCATCCTCCACACACAACACCCGTTCTGCCAGTCTCTACTACAGCCCTCATCCTCCACAACACAACACCCGTTCTGCCAGTCTCTACTACAGCCCTCATCCTCCACACACAACACACGTTCTGCCAGTCTCTACTACAGCCCTCATCCTCCACACACAACACACGTTCTGCCAGTCTCTACTACAGCCCTCATCCTCCACACACAACACCCGTTCTGCCAGTCTCTACTACAGCCCTCATCCTCCACAAACAACACCCGTTCTGCCAGTCTCTACTACAGCCCTCATCCTCCACACACAACACCCGTTCTGCCAGTCACATTCTGTGAAAGGTCCCCGAAGCGCACACATTCCTGGGTCGCTCGTCTTTTCAGTTCGCTGACAGTCTTATACTCAGCGTTGTGTGATGTATCGTTGTCTCGACCTTCTTGCCCTTTGTGCTGCAGTCTGTGCCCAATAATGTTTTACCTTGTTTTGTGCTGCTTCCATATTGTGCTGCTTCCATATTGTGCTGCTACCATGTTGTGCTGCTTCCATGTTGTGCTGCTTCCATTTTGTGCTGCTACCATGCTGTGCTGCTTCCATATTGTGCTGCTACCATGTTGTGCTGCTTCCATTTTGTGCTGCTTCCATTTTGTGCTGCTTCCATTTTGTGCTGCTTCCATTTTGTGCTGCTACCATGTTGTGCTGCTTCCATTTTGTGCTGCTTCCATTTTGTGCTGCTTCCATTTTGTGCTGCTTCCATTTTGTGCTGCTTCCATGTTGTGCTGCTTCCATTTTGTGCTGCTACCATGTTGTGCTGCTTCCATTTTGTGCTGCTACCATGTTGTGTTGCTACCATGTTGTGCTGCTTCCATGTTGTGCTGTCATTTTGTGCTGCTTCCATTTTGTGCTGCTTCCATGTTGTGCTGCTTCCATTTTGTGCTGCTACCATGTTGTGCTGCTACCATGTTGTGCTGCTTCCATTTTGTGCTGCTACCATGTTGTGCTGCTACCATGTTGTGCTGCTTCCATTTTGTGCTGCTACCATGTTGTTGTCATGTTGTGCTGCTACCATGTTGTTGCCATGTTGTGTTGCTACAATGTTGTGCTGCTACCATGTTGTGTTTCTACCATGTTGAGCTGCTACCATGTTGAGCTGCTACCATGTTGAGCTGCTACCATGTTGTGTTGTTACCATGCTGAGCTGCTACCATGTTGAACTGCTACCATGTTGATCTGCTACCATGTTGATCTGCTACCATGTTGATCTGCTACCATGTTGATCTGCTACCATGTTGATCTGCTACCATGTTGAGCTGCTACCATGTTGTGTTGCTACCATGTTAAGCCGCTACCATGTTGATCTGCTACCATGTTGTGGTGCTACCATGTTGTTCTGCTACCATGTTGTGTTGCTACCATGTTGTGCTGCTGCCATGTTGTGTTGCTACCATGTTGTGCTGCTACCATGTTGTGCTGCTACCATGTTGAGCTGCTACCGTGCTGTGTTTCTACCATGTTGTGCTGCTACCATGTTGAGCTGTTACCGTGCTGTGATTCTACCATGTTGATCTGCTACCATGTTGAGCTGTTGCCATGTTGTGTTGCTACCATGCTGTGTTGTCATGTATTGCTGCCATGCTACGTTGTTGTCTTAGGTCTCTCTTTATGTAGTGTTGTGTTGTCTCTCTATATGTAGTGTTGTGTTGTCTTTAGGTCTCTCTTTATGTAGTGTTGTGTTGTCTTTAGGTCTCTCTTTATGTCGTGTTGTGTTGTTTCTCTCTTGTCGTGATGTGTGTTTTGTCCTATATTTTTATTCAATATTTATTTTTTAAATCCCAGCCCTCGTCCCCACAGGAGGCCTTTTGCCTCTTGGGTAGGCCGTCATTGTAAATAAGAATTTGTTATTAACTGACTTGCCTAGTTAAATCAATTTAAAAAAAATAATAAAATACCCCTAATCCATTGCCTTAATGCTGAGTGCCAAGCAGAGACGCATCAGGTCCCATCTTCACAGTCTTTGGTATGACTCAGCCAGGGATCGAACTCCCAACCTTCCCAATCTCAGAGCGGACACTCTGAACCACAAGGCCACCCAGATGGTTTTTAATTGGACATTGTAGTGAGACGATACTGCACAGCAGAGAGGTCAAGGGTCAAACCACTATATACAGAGTTCACAGGGGTCATCCCAGGGATCACGCATTCATTAATTTACACCATACAGCCGTACACACAGGAAACCTGGAGTCAGACATATAAAGAACGTTGCTGTTATGGGGGAAACAGAGATTAGGCTGTGGAATGTGCTGCTTAATATATGTGGGGGAAACAGAGATTAGGTTGTGGAATGTGCTACTTAATATATGTGGGGGAAACAGAGATTAGGTTGTGGAATGTGCTACTTAATATATGTGGGGGAAACAGAGATTAGGCTGTGGAATGTGCTACTTAATATATGTGGGGGAAACAGAGATTAGGCTGTGGAATGTGCTACTTAATATATGTGGGGAAACAGAGATTAGGTTGTGGAATGTGCTACTTAATATATGTGGGGAAACAGAGATTAGGTGTGGAATGTGCTACTTAATATATGTGGGAAACAGAGATTAGGCTGTGGAATGTGCTACTTAATATATGTGGGGGAAACAGAGATTAGGCTGTGGAATGTGCTGCTTAATATATGTGGGGGAAACAGAGATTAGGTGGAAACAGAGATTAGCTGTGGAATGTGCTGCTTATATGTGGAATGTGCTACTTAATATATGTGGGGGAAACAGAGATTAGGCTGTGGAATGTGCTACTTAATATATGTGGGGAAACAGAGATTAGGCTGTGGAATGTGCTACTTAATATATGTGTGATGTCGTGTGATGTGGAATGATGTCGTGTGATGCCTTGTGATGCTGTGTGATGTCGTGTGATGCTGTGTGATGCTGTGTGATGTCGTGTGATGCTGTGTGATGCTGTGTGATGTGCTGTGATGTCGTGTGATGTCGTGTGATGTCGTGTGATGCTGTGTGATGCTGTGTGATGTCGTGTGATGCTGTGTGATGTCGTGTGATGTCGTGTGATGTCGTGTGATGCTGTGTGATGCTGTGTGATGTCGTGTGATGCTGTGTGATGCTGTGTGATGCTGTGTGATGATGTCGTGTGATGTCGTGTGATGTCGTGTGATGCTGTGTGATGCTGTGTGATGCTGTGTGATGTCGTGTGATGCTGTGTGATGCTGTGTGATGCCGTGTGATGTCGTGTGATGTCGTGTGATGTCGTGTGATGTCGTGTGATGCTGTGTGATGTCGTGTGATGTCGTGTGATGCTGTGTGATGTCGTGTGATGCTGTGTGATGTTGTGTGATGCTGATGTCGTGTGATGCTGTGTGATGCTGTGTGATGTCGTGTGATGCTGTGTGATGCTGTGTGATGTCGTGTGATGCTGTGTGATGCTGTGTGATGTCGTGTGATACTGTGTGATGTCGTGTGATGCTGTGTGATGTTGTGTGATGCTGTGTGATGTCGTGTGATGCTGTGTGATGCTGTGTGATGTCGTGTGATGCTGTGTGATGCTGTGTGATGTCGTGTTATGTCGTGTGATGTCGTGTGATGCTGTGTGATGTCGTGTGATGTTGTGTGATGCTGTGTGATGTTGTGTGATGTCGTGTGATGTCGTGTGATGCCGTGTGATGTCGTGTGATGCTGTGTGATGCCGTGTGATGTCGTGTGATGTCGTGTGATGCTGTGTGATGCCGTGTGATGTCGTGTGATGTCGTGTGATGCTGTGTGATGTCGTGTGATGTCGTGTGATGTCGTGTGATGTCGTGTGATGCTGTGTGATGTCGTGTGATATCGTGTGATGTCGTGTGATGTCGTGTGATGCTGTGTGATGTCATGTGATGTCGTGTGATGCTGTGTGATGTCGTGTGATGTCGTGTGATGCTGTGTGATGTCGTGTGATGTCGTGTGATGCTGTGTGATGTCGTGTGATGATGATCATCAGGGATGTTGTTCTTCAACATGTAAACATGAACAGGCTCCTCGGGGTAATTGGTGTTCTCTCACAACACGCTGCCCAGAATAATCTGTGTCTCAGGGACATGAAGGACAGAACTTCTTTGTGGCAGAGCAGGTATAGGCTGATAAACCAGGAGAGTAGAGGCAGGGGACTAGGCAGAGCAGGTATAGGCTGATATACCAGGAGAGTAGAGGCAGGGGACTAGGCAGAGCAGGTATAGGTTGATATACCAGGAGAGTAGAGCAGGTATAGACTGATAAACCAGGAGAGTAGAGGCAGGGGACTAGGCAGAGCAGGTATAGCTGATATACCAGGAGAGTAGAGGCATACTAGGCAGAGCAGGTATGGTTGATATACCAGGAGAGTAGAGGCAGGGGAAGTGGCAGAGCAGGTATAGACTGATATACCAGGAGAGTAGAGGCAGGGGACTAGGCAGAGCAGGTATAGACTGATATACCAGGAGAGTAGAGGCAGGGGACTAGGCAGAGCAGGTATAGGCTGATATACCAGGAGAGTAGAGGCAGGGGACTAGGCAGAGCAGGTATAGGCTGATATACCAGGAGAGTAGAGGCAGGGGACTAGGCAGAGCAGATATAGACTGATATACCAGGAGAGTAGAGGCAGGGGAAGTGGCAGAGCAGGTAT
>NW_027040409.1:0-12500 GCF_034236695.1 Oncorhynchus nerka | reverse complement strand
GGAGAATAAGGTGGTACCCTGGTCCTGGTCAGTAGTAGTGTGGAGAATAAGGTGGTACCCTGGGTCAGTGGTGTGTAGTAGTAGTCCTGGTCAGGAGTGAGGAGAATAAGGTGGTACCCTGGTCCTGGTCAGTAGTAGTGTGGAGAATAAGGTGGTACCCTAGGTCCTGGTCAGTAGTATTCTGGAGAATAAGGTGGTAGAATAAGGTGGTACCCTGGTCAGTAGTATTCTGGAGAATAAGGTGGACCCTGGGTCAGTAGTATTCTGGAGAATAAGGTGGTACCCTAGGTCCTGGTCAGTAGTAGTGTGGAGAATAAGGTGGTACCCTGGTCCTGGTCAGTAGTATTCTGGAGAATAAGGTGGTACCCTGGTCAGTAGTGTGGAGAATAAGGTGGTACCCTGGGTCCTGGTCAGTAGTAGTGTGGAGAATAAGGTGGTACCCTGGTCCTGGTCAGTAGTAGTGTGGAGAATAAGGTGGTACCCTAGGTCCTGGTCAGTAGTAGTGTGGAGAATAAGGTGGTACCCTGGTCAGTAGTAGTGTGGAGAATAAGGTGGTACCCTGGTCCTGGTCAGTAGTAGTGTGGAGAATAAGGTGGTACCCTAGGTCCTGGTCAGTAGTAGTGTGGAGAATAAGGTGGTACCCTAGGTCCTGGTCAGTAGTATTCTGGAGAATAAGGTGGTACCCTAGGTCCTGGTCAGTAGTATTCTGGAGAATAAGGTGGTACCCTAGGTCCTGGTCAGTAGTAGTGTGGAGAATAAGGTGGTACCCTAGGTCCTGGTCAGTAGTAGTGTGGAGAATAAGGTGGTACCCTGGTCCTGGTCAGTAGTAGTGTGGAGAATAAGGTGGTACCCTGGTCCTGGTCAGTAGTAGTGTGGAGAATAAGGTGGTACCCTAGGTCCTGGTCAGTAGTAGTCAGTAGTAGTGAGGAGAATAAGGTGGTACCCTAGGTCCTGGTCAGTAGTAGTGTGGAGAATAAGGTGGTACCCTAGGTCCTGGTCAGTAGTAGTGTGGAGAATAAGGTGGTACCCTGGTCCTGGTCAGTAGTAGTGTGGAGAATAAGGTGGTACCCTAGGTCCTGGTCAGTAGTATTCTGGAGAATAAGGTGGTACCCTGGTCCTGGTCAGTAGTATTCTGGAGAATAAGGTGGTACCCTGGGTCCTGGTCAGTAGTAGTGTGGAGAATAAGGTGGTACCCTGGTCAGTAGTAGTGTGGAGAATAAGGTGGTACCCTGGTCCTGGTCAGTAGTAGTGTGGAGAATAAGGTGGTACCCTAGATCCTGGTCAGTAGTAGTGTGTAGAATAAGGTGGTACCCTGGTCCTGGTCAGTAGTAGTGAGGAGAATAAGGTGGTACCCTAGGTCCTGGTCAGTAGTAGTGTGGAGAATAAGGTGGTACCCTAGGTCCCTGGTCAGTAGTAGTGTGGAGAATAAGGTGGTACCCTGGTCCTGGTCAGTAGTAGTGTGGAGAATAAGGTGGTACCCTAGGTCAGTAGTAGTGTGGAGAATAAGGTGGTACCCTGGTCAGTAGTAGTGTGGAGAATAAGGTGGTACCCTGGTCCCCTGGTCAGTAGTAGTGTGGAGAATAAGGTGGTACCCTGGTCCTGGTCAGTAGTAGTGTGGAGAATAAGGTGGTACCCTGGTCCTGGTCAGTAGTAGTGTGGAGAATAAGGTGGTACCCTGGTCAGGTCCTGGTCAGTAGTAGTGTGGAGAATAAGGTGGTACCCTGGTCCTGGTCAGTAGTAGTGTGGAGAATAAGGTGGTACCCTGGTCCTGGTCAGTAGTAGTGTGGAGAATAAGGTGGTACCCTGGTCCTGGTCAGTAGTAGTGTGGAGAATAAGGTGGTACCCTGGTCAGTAGTAGTGTGGAGAATAAGGTGGTACCTGGTCAGTAGTAGTGTGGAGAATAAGGTGGTACCCTGGGTCCTGGTCAGTAGTAGTGTGGAGAATAAGGTGGTACCCTAGGTCCTGGTCAGTAGTATTCTGGAGAATAAGGTGGTACCCTGGTCCTGGTCAGTAGTATTGTGGAGAATAAGGTGGTACCCTAGGTCCTGGTCAGTAGTAGTGTGGAGAATAAGGTGGTACCCTGGTCCTGGTCAGTAGTAGTGTGGAGAATAAGGTGGTACCCTGGTCCTGGTCAGTAGTAGTGTGGAGAATAAGGTGGTACCCTGGGTCCTGGTCAGTAGTAGTGTGGAGAATAAGGTGGTACCCTGGTCAGTCAGTAGTAGTGTGGAGAATAAGGTGGTACCCTGGGTCAGTAGTAGTGTGGAGAATAAGGTGGTACCCTAGGTCCTGGTCAGTAGTAGTGTGGAGAATAAGGTGGTACCCTGGTCAGTAGTAGTGTGGAGAATAAGGTGGTACCCTGGTCCTGGTCAGTAGTAGTGTGGAGAATAAGGTGGTACCCTGTAGTGTGGAGAATAAGGTCCTGGTCAGTAGTAGTGTGGAGAATAAGGTGGTACCCTGGTCAGTAGTAGTGTGGAGAATAAGGTGGTACCCCTGGTGGTCAGTAGTAGTGTGGAGAATAAGGTGGTACCCTGGTCCTGGTCAGTAGTAGTGTGGAGAATAAGGTGGTGTCCTGGTCAGTAGTAGTGTGGAGAATAAGGTGGTACCCTGGTCAGTAGTAGTGTGGAGAATAAGGTGGTACCCTGGTCCTGGTCAGTAGTAGTGTGGAGAATAAGGTGGTACCCTAGGTCCTGGTCAGTAGTAGTGTGGAGAATAAGGTGGTACCCTGGTCAGTAGTAGTGTGGAGAATAAGGTGGTACCCTAGGTCCTGGTCAGTAGTAGTGTGGAGAATAAGTTGGTACCCTGGTCAGTAGTAGTGTGGAGAATAAGGTCATACCCTGGTCCTGGTCAGTAGTAGTGTGGAGAATAAGGTGGTACCCTGGTCCTGGTCAGTAGTAGTGTGGAGAATAAGGTGGTACCCTGGTCAGTAGTAGTGTGGAGAATAAGGTGGTACCCTAGGTCCTGGTCAGTAGTAGTGAGGAGAATAAGGTGGTACCCTGGTCAGTAGTAGTGTGGAGAATAAGGTGGTACCCTGGTCAGTAGTAGTGTGGAGAATAAGGTGGTACCCTGGTCCTGGTCAGTAGTAGTGTGGAGAATAAGGTGGTGTCCTGGTCAGTAGTAGTGTGGAGAATAAGGTGGTACCCTGGTCAGTAGTAGTGTGGAGAATAAGGTGGTACCCTAGGTCCTGGTCAGTAGTAGTGTGGAGAATAAGGTGGTACACTAGGTCCTGGTCAGTAGTAGTGTGGAGAATAAGGTGGTACACTAGGTCCTGGTCAGTAGTAGTGTGGAGAATAAGGTGGTACCCTGGTCAGTAGTAGTGTGTAGAATAAGGTCATACCCTGGTCCTGGTCAGTAGTAGTGTGGAGAATAAGGTGGTACACTAGGTCCTGGTCAGTAGTAGTGTGGAGAATAAGGTGGTACCCTGGTCAGTAGTAGTGTGGAGAATAAGGTCATACCCTGGTCCTGGTCAGTAGTAGTGTCTAGAATAAGGTGGTACCCTGGTCCTGGTCAGTAGTAGTGTGGAGAATAAGGTGGTACCCTGGTCCTGGTCAGTAGTAGTGTGTAGAATAAGGTGGTACCCTGGTCAGTAGTAGTGTGGAGAATAAGGTGGTACCCTGGTCCTGGTCAGTAGTAGTGTGGAGAATAAGGTGGTACCCTGGTCAGTAGTAGTGTGGAGAATAAGGTGGTACCCTAGGTCCTGGTCAGTAGTAGTGTGGAGAATAAGGTGGTACCCTGGTCAGTAGTAGTGTGGAGAATAAGGTGGTACCCTGGTCAGTAGTAGTGTGGAGAATAAGGTGGTACCCTGGTCCTGGTCAGTAGTAGTGTGGAGAATAAGGTGGTGTCCTGGTCAGTAGTAGTGTGGAGAATAAGGTGGTACCCTGGTCCTGGTCAGTAGTAGTGTTGAGAATAAGGTGGTACCCTGGTCCTGGTCAGTAGTAGTGTGGAGAATAAGGTGGTACCCTGGTCAGTAGTAGTGTGGAGAATAAGGTGGTACCCTGGTCCTGGTCAGTAGTAGTGTGGAGAATAAGGTGGTACCCTAGGTCCTGGTCAGTAGTAGTGTGGAGAATAAGGTGGTACCCTGGTCCTGGTCAGTAGTAGTGTGGAGAATAAGGTGGTACCCTAGGTCCTGGTCAGTAGTAGTGTGGAGAATAAGGTGGTACCCTGGGTCCTGGTCAGTAGTGTGGTAAATAGGGAATAGTGTTACGCCCCTGAAAACAGGGGAGAAATAATCACGAGAGTGATACGGTGTTGTATTCTCAAGTCAACATTTAGTTCAATCATTTCACAAAAGTAACACATTACATAACAGAAAACTCATTATACAAATAACACAGCAAAATATCTTATTAACAACACGCACGTTCATTCACAATGGACATAAAATGGCAGCTACTCTCAGTACGATGCTATCCTTCACTTCAACCGAGCAGGGCTAATATTACTCTCTTCAAACTTAACTCTAACTTCCTCAAGACGTTACTAAAACACACCTTAAACACTCTTGACATGTTCACTAGTTATAACATTTAAATGACTATTTTTATCATCAATAAAATACCTGAAAACAGGGAGAAATAATCACGAGAGTGATACGGTGTTGTAATTCTCAAGTCAACATTTAGTTCAATGAGAAAAAGACCGCGAATTTCCCCAGGAATATGGGTGGAGACCAGAGCAATCGATCTCCGGCTCATAGATTAAAAGCATTTCGTAGATCACAGATTAACACTTTTAGGCACCACAAAATAAAGTAATCAATATAACGTTTACACATTACTCTCACAATTCGTACCCTTTGACAGATTTGAACTTTAACACAATTATATGAATGTTATCAATCTCTATCAACTAATACTGAATGCATATTTTAACCTTAGATGTTTTAAGATCCTCACATACTATGAACTTACTCATACTTTTCAATGTATAACAGGCTATGAATATGTCCTTTAACCTGTCACACTCTCCCCGACAAAATAAATGTTGTCCCAACATTACCAACATTGTCTTCTTCAACAGTTCGTATGCACTGGACCTAGAAAATCCTCTTCTGTAAGGTAGTACTTGAGCAGAAGTCACGGGTCACAGTTCAAATATAACTAACAAGTTATATTCACAGTCCATATCTGTTGACCAGCTATATAACATAAGCAGTATTTTCTCATACTATTGATCAACAGTCCATCAATTTTAATGATCTATATGCATAGTCTGTAAATTGTCTATTTTGACAGTCTGTGAAATCTGACAGTAGTCCATGGTCAAACATGTCAACTCTGTAGCCTCATGTTTGCTGAAGCCCATACATGTAAGGTGGCTGAAAGTAACATTGCTGTAGTGATGGCAGCCATGGAACCAGTCCTGGTGCAGAGTAGACAGGGAACAACTGTGGCTGTATACTGTAGCAGGAAGGGATACCAAGCTGATCATAGGTGATACGTCTTGGAGGGTGTCTCTCTCTTTGTGGCAGCTGGTAGGCTGGTTCCTCAGGTTCAGAAGCATCAGTATATGAAGGAAAGGCACTTGGTGGACGATCATCAGGCAAATTTTCAGCAGGCAAGTTACTCTCCTCAGCAGGCAGGTCTTTAACTGTTGTTGTCTCCTCCAGCCGCTTTTCAACAAGAGGCTGTGCTGGTAGCGTATCAGGGACTGGCACTGCAACTGTCCGTTTCACTGTTGGGGGCCTGTGTTCCCACTCTCTCGCTGGTTCAGCATTCCTCTCCTCAGGTACTGTAGGAGATGTGGGAACCTGTAGCGGCTCATGATGAAGGTCATATTCATCCCCACTGTCTTCATCAGAATCTAGAGTCTGTGATGCAGGCTGGTGTCTCCTCGTTTTGTGACTTTTGTCCACTTTGGTCATTTCTGGTTGTGTCTCAAAGGTAAGTGGTCACAGGACATGAGCAGATTTCTGTGCAGGACCCTGGAGCGTCCCCTACCCTTTTCTGGTCTCAATTCATAAATCGGCAGGTCTGAACCCATTTGTCTCACCACTGTGTGAATTGTATCTTCCCAATAGTTACGGAGTTTTCTGGTCCTCCTCTTGGTGTCAGGTTTTTAATCAGAACTCGCTCGCCAGGCTGTAGCACTGAACTCCTAACTTTAGTGTCATAGTACTTCTTACTTCTTTCAGCGGCTTTCTGAGCATTTTCATTTGCAATGGCGTATGCTTCTTCCATCCTTCGTTTCCAGTTCTCCACGTATTCTCGCTGGTTACTGGAACCTGCCTCTGTGCACAATCCAAAGAGCATATCAACTGGAAGCCTGGGTGATCTCCCAAACAGAAGATAAAATGGTGAATAGCCAGTCACTTCGCAACGGGTGCAGTTATAGGCATAAACCAGTTTGTTCAGAGACTCCTTCCAATTTGACTTTTGTGTCTCAGTTAGTGTCTTTAACATTTGCAACAATGTTCTGTTCATGCGTTCCGCTTGACCGTTTCCCATCGGGTGATTGGGTGTTGTCCTGGACCCCGCCATGCCACTGAGTTTCTTTAACTGATGGAACAACTGATTTTCAAATTCTCCCCCTTGGTCATGGTGGATGCGGGACGGGAACCCAAACTTCAGGGCAAAATCATTGAAGATGAGATTTGCAGCAGTTTTACCTGACTTTGATGTGGTGGCGTAGGCTTGAGTGAAACGTGTAAAATGATCAACAATCACGAGGATGTACTCATATCCCCCTTTGCATCTGTCGAGATGAAGGAAGTCTATACATACCAGTTCAAATGGCTGTGTTGTCACAATGTTTGTCAGAGGAGCTCTTGTTGCATGGGCTGGCCTTTTCTGCTTGACACAGCTACAAGTTTTAGTCACATAGTTCTCGATGTCAGATTGCATATATGGCCAGAAGAAGCGGTCACGTACTAGTGATACAGTGCGGTCAGTACCTTGGTGTCCCATGTTATTGTGCAACTCTTCCATCACTTTACCTTTGTACTGCTCTGGTAGAACTAACTGCTTGCGGGCTGTAGTGATTCTGTACAAAATGCCATCACTGTCTATTGTCAATTTGTCCCATTCTCTGAATAGGCATTTTGTCTTTGGACTGAATTTCTTTTGCTCTTTAACTGGCGGTTTGGAACCCGACAGTTTGAAATTGAGCACAGGACGGATGACTGGATCAGATTCTTGTGCTTCTCTAATCCCATCTTTTGGGATCGAGCTGGTTGTTGCAGTGGTTGTCTCACCTTCAGCTGATACTGACATAGATGCAGCTGAAAATGACCAAGGTACAACAGCCTCTTTCTGTACCTCAACTGCTTGTATCGTGGCGGCGATGGTGTCTGGTGGAAGCTCCTCAGAACATTCTCTCATCAGTGACTCTACATCCAGTGGCATCCTTGACAAAGCATCTGCATCACCGTTCTCTCTGCCTGGCCTGTACTTTATTGTAAAGTGGAAATCAGCCAAGTCTGCAACCCACCTGGAAGTGGTTGCGTTCAGTTTTGCAGTAGACAGAATGTAGCAGAGCGGGTTGTTATCGCTGTATACAGTGAAGGTGGGAGCATAGTACAAATAGTCATGGAACTTATCAGTGATTGCCCATTTTAGAGCTAGAAATTCTAGCTTGCTCGAGTGGTAGTGATAGTTCTTCTCAGCTGCTGTTAAGGTTCGAGAGCCATAAGCAATGACCTAAGCTTCCCCTCTTGCTTTTGATAAAGAACTGCTCCCAAGCCTTGGTGTGACGCATCAGTGTGTACAACAAATGGCTGAGTGAAATCAGGAAACCTAAAACTGGTGGGTGAAGCAAACACTCAATCAGCTGTTCAAGTGCCTGTTGATGCTGGTCAGTCCACAGGATTGGCTTGTTTGAGGGCACCACATGACTTACTTTCTTTGTTTTTGTTTTCCGTGGGTGGTCAGGTAATTTCTCTGAATCTGCTTTCAGGAGGTCATACAGGCAGCTGGCACTCCTAGAAAAGTCTTTGATGTACTGTCTGTAGTACATGAGTAAACCAAGCATTTTTCTGAGCTGGCCCACAGTCTCTGGTCTGATTTCTTTCAATGCTCTTACTGCTTCAAAATCGGCTGGGTCAACTCGGCTGCCCTCTGAAGACACTATTCTGCCCAAATAACGGACCTGGGGTTTAAAGAGATCACACTTACTTGGTTTGAGTTTAATGCCATACTCTCTGAGACGCTGCAAAACTTTTCGCACATCATTCACATGGCTGTTGAATGTTTTACTGAAAACTAGCGTGTCGTCCAGATAAGGAATGCAGATGTTATCCCGGAGCCCTTCCAAACACTCCTCCATACACCGCTGAAAAGCTGCAGGAGCGTTCATGAGGCCGAATGGCATACGTATCCACTCATAGAGTCCCCACGGTGTCACAAATGCTGTCAGTGGTCTGCTTTCTTCAGAGATGAACCCCTGGTGATACGCTTTCCCCTGATCTAAGAGGGAGAACCAGGAATTACCACCTAAACTGTCCATGATGTCTTGGACCCGAGGGATGGGCTGCGGTCGGGATGTGTCTTTCTGTTCAGGTCTCTGTAATCTATACACAACCGGAGGGTCCCGTCCTTCTTACGAACGCACACGACAGGTGAGGAATATGAAGAGTTTGACTTCCTAACCCAGCCCTGGACTATGAGGTCATAAATGTAACCCTTCATCTCCTGATACAGTGGCCTGGGCACTGACATGTATGTGCGCTTTACTGGTTCAGAGTCCTTTAGAGAAATAGTCATTTTCAATCGTTCAATGCAGCCAATGTCATTGTCTGATCTGGAGAAGGAGTGACACTCTTCTCTAAGCATTTGCCTAACAACCTCTCTCTGTTCTTCGGTTAGGTGAGTTAAATCTACTGGTGGATCCCACTGTTCAGTAGCAGTACATGGGGTTCGAACGCTGGTGTGATTCACTGTGGCTGACGTGACAGTTTTTCAAAGACTTGGGCAGGTAACACAGTCATAATGGTTTGTACTGTACCGATTATTGTGCGTCCTAGCAGGGCAATGTCGTGGTCAGTGGGGTTAGAGACATCAAGCAGGATAACTGGAAAAACACCTTTACTGACTCTGACTAGTGTGTCAAAGAACTCAAGGTCATCTGGCCACTGCGGGTTCAGGTCTGGCTGGAAAAGCATTGTCATGTCATCTTTGAAAGGCTGGGAAACTACACGGCACTCAATCTGAATGCTACTGTGTTTTGGTACAGCAACCTTCTCTTTCTTGGTTTTCACTGCGTATTCATCTGTCTGTTCTGCGCTAACAGCCTGTATAAAAGCTCTCACCTTGTTTCTTTTGAGGCTTGGGAAAGCTGTTTTTACTGTACTGTATCGTTTAGTCTTTTCGGTCATTGTCAGGATGTGCTCGATAACATTGAAACCTATGATGGGATGAGATAGGTGACAGCCTTTCATTACCAGCACTGGGATGATCAGTTCCTTTGTTTGGTCAGTTTCAGAGGCTAGACGAAAAGTTGTTTCAATCCATCCCAGGTACGGCATTTCAGTCCCATTTGCTGCAGTCAACCTTAGATCATCAGGTGAGTCCAAGATTTCTGAAACATCTCTCAGCCTTGCGTTTGGGAGAGATTCCTCTTTCCATCGTTCATCAATGACCGATACCTGAGAGCCTGTGTCCCATAAAGCTTGGAGGTGGTGGCGATTCAGGTGACACTCAATAAGGCACTGTCTGCCGACTAGCGAGGTGACCTTACGGGGTGGCAACCTTGAGCTAGGGATGGTAAGGAGTGGGCATTTTTCTCTGTGCAGGAAAACCTTTCACTGGTAGAGTCAATTTTCAGGTGAGTGCATTTTTCTTATGTTTAGTCCAATGTTGGTTTTGACATACTTTGGAACAGTACAGTGTCTCTTTACATGATGAACATTGTTTCAGGTTCTCAAATGACTCTTCTCTGGCACAATTTGCACATTTCTGGGACTTTTGGTAGCTACGGTTAACACTCGTCCCTCAGCGGTAACCTGTTTCCGTTTAAAGGGCCTCCTTGATGGTCTGGCTCCCTGGATTTACATCCAGCTTGAAAATGTTCTCCACTCCCACATCGGAAGCAGTGTGTGCAGCGTGCATCTGTTCTGGCCTGCTGGCAGACAAAACACCTCCTTGGAGCTTGAGCAGAGTGGTTGGTATACCGGTTAGGTGCATATTGATGCTGTGCAGGGTCAAGTGCTTGGGACCGACTGTAGTTGCTGTAATACTGCTGCTGGGAAACAGGTGGCTGGGGGTCCCTATCTGGCCTCCTAACTGGGGGTGGGGCATAGGCACCAGGCTGTGACTGAAACATAGGCTGCTGTAATGTCTCCTTAATCTGAGCAATCTCTGCACTGAGACCTTTTAGAGAAGCTACACCTGTCTTAAGTTCAGCTAACTCTGTTAACAGTTCTGCGGGTATCGTAGCTTTGGCTTCCTTCACAGGACACTTTGCAGATGGCATATCCTCTAACTGGACTACACTTACAGTTGTAGCAGGCTGTGGGGCATTAAACCGCTTTTGTTTCGTCTTTCTCTCTCATTAGCACAAGCAATGTTAAGCTTCTCTAGCAAAACCTCATCTGATGTTTCGCTCTCTAGCAGGAGAGGCTGCATGTCTATCCTGATACTGTCACTCTGGAGACCCGTAAGGACTGTGTGTAAACACATGCTCTGGACTAGAGCAGGGTCATACTTAAGCCCTGATTCTGACTCCTGGGATGCAAACAATACTTTTTGCCTCAAATCTAAAACGCGCATCAGGAAGCTTTGAGGGTCTCCTTGCTATGCTGTGCTTCTGAAGCTAGCTGTTTGTAAAGCTCTGTTGCACTCTTCTCTTGGAAGTGGGAACGCAGGATACATCTAAGTGTGGGAAGAGTAAGCTGGGGTTTACCTTCCAAGTAGCTGCGTAGCTGTGAGCCTGGAGAAATAGCCCTGACTACTGCGTCTACTATTTCTACCTCAGGATATCCTCTGTTAAGTCCATTTTCAATCTGATGGGCAAGGCTGGAAAAAATCAGTTTTCTTTTTGGCCCGGTTCACCTATCTGACCAGAAATTTTAAACTCTTTGCGCCAGTATGAGCTGGGCTGTGCATTGGGTGAGAGCGGCACGCTCCCTGAAAATTGGCATGGTGTTGGGGCTGACGCAGAGAATCACTGACTTTGGCTGCAGTAATCTGCTCAGTTCCCACCCCTTGTTGTGGGGTTACAGTTCTCATTTCCTCTATTCTGTGATGTGTTCGGCTGGTTCAATATCATGGTCACCTTGCCCTGTTTTGTTATCTCTGCCACTGATCATCTCTGTCATTTCGTCTCTAAGTAGCAACAATTCCGACATGCCGCCATCTTCTAACTCTGTGACTTCCTCTCTTTCAAGGAACATCATAATGCGAGTCATTAATGCTATGCGGGATTTGTCTTTAACATCTCTTCTCTGTTCGCCTGATATTTCAAGGAAATCACATATCTCTAGTAATTTGTCTTTAGTCAGGGTGTGTAATTCTCCTACTACCTCTTCCTGTAGTTCTTCCAAGGCGCTTGTCATGTTGACAGAACAGGAGGAACTTTTACTGTGCAGGAGTTGACTCTGAATTAGATGGTCCTTACTGTCTCTGATGGTCGATCAATGGCCTCAGTTGACACGTACTTAACCACTAACTTCCAACTTCCTCGAACAGCAACACTTTCCTCCTCACTGCAGCCTGCCTGAGTTGTTATGTGGAGATTTAGCTGGCTCGGAATTCAGCGACCAGGGTGTGGAAACTGGACATCTGAGCAGCAATCTCAGCGGAGCCTCCAAAATGTTACGCCCCTGAAAACAGGAGAAATAATCACGAGAGTGATACGGTGTTGTATTCTCAAGTCAACATTTAGTTCAATCATTTCACAAAAGTAACACATTACATAACAGAAAACCCATTATACAAATAACACAGCAAAATATCTTATTAACAACACGCACGTTCATTCACAATCGACATAAAATGGCAGCTACTCTCAGTACGATGCTATCCTTCACTTCAACCGAGCAGGGCTAATATTACTCTCTTCAAACTTAACTCTAACTTCCTCAAGACGTTACTAAAACACACCTTAAACACTCTTGACATGTTCACTAGTTATAACATTTAAATGACTATTTTATCATCAATAAAATACCTGAAAACAGGGAGAAATAATCACGAGAGTGATACGGTGTTGTAATTCTCAAGTCAACATTTAGTTCAATGAGAAAAAGACCCGCGAATTTCCCCAGGAATATGGGTGGAGACCAGAGCAATCGATCTCCGGCTCATAGATTAAAAGCATTTAAGTAGATCACAGATTAACACTTTTAGGCACCACAAAATAAAGTAATCAATATAACGTTTACACATTACTCTCACAATTCGTACCCTTTGACAGATTTGAACTTTAACACAATTATATGAATGTTATCAATCTCTATCAACTAATACTGAATGCATATTTTAACCTTAGATGTTTTAAGATCCTCACATACTATGAACTTACTCATACTTTTCAATGTATAACAGGCTATGAATATGTCCTTTAACCTG
>NW_027040408.1:100000-293793 GCF_034236695.1 Oncorhynchus nerka | reverse complement strand
GATACTAACAGGTAACAATAGAGATACTAACAGGTAATAGTAGAGATACTAACAGGTAACAGTAGAGATACTAACAGGTAACAGTAGAGATACTAACAGATAAGGTAATAGAGATACTAACAGGTAACAGTAGAGATACTAACAGGTAACAGTAGAGATACTAACAGATAGGGTAGAGATACTAACAGGTAACAGTAGAGATACTAACAGGTAACAGTAGAGATACTAACAGGTAACAGTAGAGATACTAACAGGTAACAGTAGAGATACTAACAGGTAACAGTAGAGATACTAACAGGTAACAGTAGAGATACTAACAGATAGGGACAGTAGAGATACTAACAGGTAACAGTAGAGATACTAACAGGTAACAGTAGAGATACTAACAGATAACAGTAGAGATACTAACAGATAGGAGAGGTAACAGTAGAGATACTAACAGGTAACAATAGAGATACTAACAGGTAACAGTAGAGATGCTAACAGGTAACAGTAGAGATACTAACAGGTAACAGTAGAGATACTAACAGATAACAGTAGAGATACTAACAGGTAACAGTAGAGATAGTAACAGGTAACAGTAGATACTAACAGGTAACAGTAGAGATGCTAACAGGTAACAGATAGAGATACTAACAGGTAACAGTAGAGATACTAACAGATAGGGAGGTAACAGTAGAGATACTAACAGGTAACAGTAGAGATACTAACAGGTAACAATAGAGATACTAACAGGCAGGTAACAGTAGAGATACTAACAGGTAACAGTAGAGATACTAACAGGTAACAGTAGATATGCTAACAGATAACAGTAGAGATGCTAACAGGTAACAGTGGAGATACTAACAGGCAACAGTAGAGATACTAACAGGTAACAGTAGAGATACTAACAGGTAACAGCAGAGATACTAACAGGTAACAGTAGAGATACTAACAGATAGGAGGTAACAGTTCAGATACTAACAGGTAACAGTAGAGATACTAACAGGTAACAGTACAGATCCCGCTAACAGGTAACAGTAGAGACCTAACAGGCAGTGGAGATACCAATAGTGGTAACAGTAGAGAATTAACAGGTAACAGTAGAGATACTAACAGGTAACAGTAGAGATACTAACAGGTAACAGTAGAGATACTAACAGATAGGGAGGTAACAGTAGAGATACTAACAGGTAACAATAGAGATACTAACAGATTACACTAGAGATACTAACAAGTAGAGAGGAACAGCTAGAGAGTTAACAGTATAGATACTAACAGATGACAGTAGAGATAATAACTAACAGTAGAGAACCTGACAGGTAACAGTAGAGATACTAACAGGTAACAGTAGAGATACTAACAGATGACAGTAGAGATACTAACAGGTAACAGTAGAGATACTAACAGGTAACAGTAGAGATACTAAGAGATGACAGTAGAGATACTAACAGGTAACAGTAGAGATACTAACAGGTAACAGTAGAGATACTAACAGATAGGGAGGTAACAGTAGAGATACTAACAGGTAACAGTAGAGATACTAACAGGTACCAATAGAGATACTAACAGGTAACAGTAGAGATACTAACAGGTAACAGTAGAGATACTAACAGCCAGTAGAGACACTAACAGGTAACAGAGATACTAACAGGTAACAATAGAGATACTAACAGGTAACAGTAGAGATACTAACAGGTAACAGTAGAGATACTAACAGGTAACAGTAGAGATACTAACAGATAGGGAGGTAACAGTAGAGATACTAACAGGTAACAGTAGAGATACTAACAGGTAACAATAGAGATACTAACAGGTAACAGTAGAGATACTAACAGGTAACAGTAGAGATACTAACAGGTAACAGTAGAGATACTAACAGATAGGGAGGTAACAGTAGAGATACTAACAGGTAACAGTAGAGATACTAACAGGTACCAATAGAGATACTAACAGGTAACAGTAGAGATACTAACAGGTAACAGTAGAGATACTAACAGATAGGGAGGTAACAGTAGAGATACTAACAGGTAACAGTAGAGATACTAACAGGTAACAGTAGAGATACTAACAGGTAACAGTAGAGATACTAACAGGTAACAGTAGAGATACTAACAGAGTAGATACTAACAGGTAACAGTAGAGATACTAACAGGTAACAGTAGAGATACTAACAGGTAACAGTAGAGATACTAACAGGTAACAGTAGAGATACTAACAGATAACAGTAGAGATACTAACAGATAGGGAGGTAACAGTAGAGATACTAACAGGTAACAGTAGAGATACTAACAGGTAACAATAGAGATACTAACAGATAACAGTAGAGATACTAACAGATAGGGAGGTAACAGTAGAGATACTAACAGAGAGATACTAACAGATAGGGAGGTAACAGTAGAGATACTAACAGATAGGAGGTAACAGTAGAGATACTAACAGGTAACAGTAGAGATACTAACAGGTAACAATAGAGATACTAACAGGTAACAGTAGAGATAACTAACAGGTAACATATAGAGATAACAGATAACAGTAGAGATACTAACAGGTAACAGTAGAGATACTAACAGGTAACAGTAGAGATACTAACAGGTAACAGTAGATATGCTAACAGGTAACAGTAGAGATACTAACAGGTAACAGTAGAGATACTAACAGGTAACAGTAGAGATACTAACAGGTAACAGTAGAGATACTAACAGGTAACAGTAGAGATACTAACAGGTAACAGTAGAGATACTAACAGGTAACAGTAGAGATACTAACAGATAGGATACTAACAGGTAACAGTAGAGATACTAACAGGTAACAGTAGAGATACTAACAGGTAACAGTAGATATGCTAACAGATAACAGTAGAGATGCTAACATATAACAGTAGCGATACTAACAGATAACAGTAGAGATACTAACAGGTAACAGTAGAGATACTAACAGGTAACAGTAGAGATACTAACAGGTAACAGTAGAGATACTAACAGATAGGAGGTAACAGTAGAGATACTAACAGGTAACAGTAGATACAGATAACAGGTAAACAGTAACAGAGATACTAACAGGTAACAGTAGAGATACTAACAGGTAACAGTAGAGATACTAACAGGTAACAGTAGAGATACTAACAGATAGGGAGGTAACAGTAGAGATACTAACAGGTAACAGTAGAGATACTAACAGGTAACAGTAGAGATACTAACAGGTAACAGTAGAGATACTAACAGGTAACAGTAGAGATACTAACAGGTAACAGTAGAGATACTAACAGGTAACAGTAGAGATACTAACAGGTAACAGTAGAGATATACTAACAGGTAACAGTAGAGATACTAACAGGTAACAGTAGAGATACTAACAGGTAACAGTAGAGATACTAACAGGTAACAGTAGAGATACTAACAGGTAACAGTAGAGATACTAACAGGTAACAGTAGAGATACTAACAGGTAACAGTAGAGATACTAACAGGTAACAGTAGAGATACTAACAGAGAGAGATACTAACAGGTAACAGTAGAGATACTAACAGGTAACAGTAGAGATACTAACAGGTAACAGTAGAGATACTAACAGGTAACAGAGATACTAACAGATAACAGTAGAGATACTAACAGATAGGTAACAGTAGAGATACTAACAGGTAACAGTAGAGATACTAACAGGTAACAGTAGAGATACTAACAGATAGGGAGGTAACAGTAGAGATACTAACAGGTAACAGTAGAGATACTAACAGGTAACAGTAGAGATACTAACAGGTAACAGTAGAGATACTAACAGGTAACAGTAGAGATACTAACAGATAGGGAGGTAACAGTAGAGATACTAACAGGTAACAGTAGAGATACTAACAGGTAACAGTAGAGATACTAACAGATAGGGAGGTAACAGTAGAGATACTAACAGGTAACAATAGAGATACTAACAGATAACAGTAGAGATACTAACAATAGTAACAGTAGAGATACTAACAGGTAACAGTAGAGATACTAACAGGTAACAGTAGAGATACTAACAGGTAACAGTAGAGATACTAACAGGTAACAGTAGAGATACTAACAGGTAACAGTAGAGATACTAACAGGTAACAGTAGAGATACTAACAGGTAACAGTAGAGATACTAACAGGTAACAATAGAGATACTAACAGATAACAGTAGAGATACTAACAGGTAACAGTAGAGATACTAACAGGTAACAGTAGAGATACTAACAGATAGGGAGGTAACAGTAGAGATACTAACAGGTAACAGTAGAGATACTAACAGGTACCAATAGAGATACTAACAGGTAACAGTAGAGATACTAACAGGTAACAGTAGAGATACTAACAGATAGGGAGGTAACAGTAGAGATACTAACAGGTAACAGTAGAGATGCTAACAGGTAACAGTAGAGATACTAACAGGTAACAGTAGAGATACTAACAGGTAACAGTAGAGATACTAACAGGTAACAGTAGAGATACTAACAGGTAACAGTAGAGATACTAACAGGTAACAGTAGAGATACTAACAGGTAACAGTAGAGATACTAACAGGTAACAGTAGAGATACTAACAGGTAACAGTAGAGATACTAACAGGTAACAGTAGAGATACTAACAGGTAACAGTAGAGATACTAACAGGTAACAGTAGAGATACTAACAGATAACAGTAGAGATACTAACAG
Source organism: Oncorhynchus nerka (assembly GCF_034236695.1). NCBI lineage: Eukaryota > Metazoa > Chordata > Actinopteri > Salmoniformes > Salmonidae > Oncorhynchus > Oncorhynchus nerka. Next base: position 289,143 of record NW_027040408.1, on the reverse strand, counting down.
ATAGGGAGGTAACAGTAGAGATACTAACAGATAGGGAGGTAACAGTAGAGATACTAACAGGTAACAGTAGAGATACTAACAGGTAACAGTAGAGATACTAACAGGTAACAGTAGATATGCTAACAGATAACAGTAGAGATGCTAACATATAACAGTAGCGATACTAACAGGTAACAGTAGAGATACTAACAGGTAACAGTAGAGATACTAACAGGTAACAGTAGAGATACTAACAGGTAACAGTAGAGATACTAACAGGTAACAGTAGAGATACTAACAGGTAACAGTAGAGATACTAACAGATAGGGACACAGTAGAGATACTAACAGGTAACAGTAGAGATACTAACAGGTAACAGTAGAGATACTAACAGGTAACAGTAGAGATACTAACAGGTAACAGTAGAGATACTAACAGATAGTAACAGTAGAGATACTAACAGGTAACAGTAGAGATACTAACAGGTAACAGAGATACTAACAGGTAACAGTAGAGATACTAACAGATAACAGTAGAGATACTAACAGGTAACAGTAGAGATACTAACAGGGAGGTAACAGTAGAGATACTAACAGGTAACAGTAGAGATACTAACAGGTAACAGTAGAGATACTAACAGGTAACAGTAGAGATACTAACAGATAGGGAGGTAACAGTAGAGATACTAACAGGTAACAGAGATACTAACAGGTACAGAGATACTAACAGGTAACAGTAGAGATGCTAACAGGTAACAGTAGAGATACTAACAGGTAACAGTAGAGATACTAACAGGTAACAGTAGAGATACTAACAGGTAACAATAGAGATACTAACAGGTAACAGTAGAGATACTAACAGGTAACAGTAGAGATACTAACAGGTAACAGTAGAGATACTAACAGATAGGGAGGTAACAGTAGAGATACTAACAGGTAACAGTAGAGATACTAACAGGTAACAGTAGAGATACTAACAGGTAACAGTAGAGATACTAACAGGTAACAGTAGAGATACTAACAGATAGGAGGTAACAGTAGAGATACTAACAGGTAACAGTAGAGATACTAACAGGTAACAGTAGAGATACTAACAGGTAACAGTAGAGATACTAACAGGTAACAGTAGAGATACTAACAGGTAACAGTAGAGATACTAACAGGTAACAGTAGAGATACTAACAGGTAACAGTAGAGATACTAACAGGTAACAGTAGAGATACTAACAGGTAACAGTAGAGATACTAACAGGTAACAGTAGAGATACTAACAGGTAACAGTAGAGATACTAACAGATAGGAGGTAACAGTAGAGATACTAACAGGTAACAGTAGAGATACTAACAGGTAACAGTAGAGATACTAACAGATAACAGTAGAGATACTAACAGGTAACAGTAGAGATACTAACAGGTAACAGGTAACAGTAGATATACTAACAGATAACAGTAGAGATACTAACAGGTAACAGTAGAGATACTAACAGGTAACAGTAGAGATACTAACAGGTAACAGTAGAGATACTAACAGGTAACAGTAGAGATACTAACAGGTAACAGTAGAGATACTAACAGGTAACAGTAGAGATACTAACAGATAACAGTAGAGATACTAACAGATAGGGAGGTAACAGTAGAGATACTAACAGGTAACAGTAGAGATACTAACAGGTAACAGTAGAGATACTAACAGATAACAGTAGAGATACTAACAGGTAACAGTAGAGATACTAACAGGTAACAGTAGAGATACTAACAGGTAACAGTAGAGATACTAACAGGTAACAATAGAGATACTAACAGATAACAGTAGAGATACTAACAGGTAACAGTAGAGATACTAACAGGTAACAGTAGAGATACTAACAGGTAACAGTAGAGATACTAACAGGTAACAGATACTAACAGGGGAGGTAACAGTAGAGATACTAACAGGTAACAGTAGAGATACTAACAGGTAACAATAGAGATACTAACAGGTAACAGTAGAGATACTAACAGATACAGGTAACAGTAGAGATACTAACAGATAGGGAGGTAACAGTAGAGATACTAACAGGTAACAGTAGAGATACTAACAGGTAACAGTAGAGATACTAACAGGTAACAGTAGAGATACTAACAGGTAACAGTAGATATGCTAACAGATAACAGTAGAGATGCTAACATATAACAGTAGCGATACTAACAGATAACAGTAGAGATACTAACAGGTAACAGTAGAGATACTAACAGTAGAGATACTAACAGATAACAGAGAGATACTAACAGGTAACAGTAGAGATACTAACAGGTAACAGTAGAGATACTAACAGAACAGTAGAGAGGTAACAGTAGAGATACTAACAGGTAACAGTAGAGATACTAACAGGTAACAGTAGAGATACTAACAGGTAACAGTAGAGATACTAACAGGTAACAGTAGAGATACTAACAGGTAACAGTAGAGATACTAACAGATAGGGAGGTAACAGTAGAGATACTAACAGGTAACAGTAGAGATACTAACAGGTAACAGTAGAGATACTAACAGGTAACAGTAGAGATACTAACAGGTAACAGTAGAGATACTAACAGATAGGGAGGTAACAGTAGAGATACTAACAGGTAACAGTAGAGATACTAACAGGTAACAGTAGAGATACTAACAGGTAACAGTAGAGATACTAACAGATAAACAGTAGAGATACTAACAGGTAACAATAGAGATACTAACAGGTAACAGTAGAGATACTAACAGGTAACAGTAGAGATACTAACAGATAACAGTTAACAGTAGAGATACTAACAGGTAACAGTAGAGATACTAACAGGTAACAGTAGAGATACTAACAGATAACAGTAGAGATACTAACAGGTAACAGTAGAGATACTAACAGGTAACAGTAGAGATACTAACAGGTAACAGTAGAGATACTAACAGGTAACAGTAGAGATACTAACAGGTAACAGTAGAGATAAACAGGTAACAGTAGATACTAACAGGTAACAGTAGAGATACTAACAGATAGGGAGGTAACAGTAGAGATACTAACAGGTAACAGTAGAGACTAACAGGTAACAGTAGAGATACTAACAGGTAACAGTAGAGATACTAACAGGTAACAGTAGAGATACTAACAGGTAACAGTAGAGATACTAACAGGTAACAGTAGAGATACTAACAGGTAACAGTAGAGATACTAACAGGTAACAGTAGAGATACTAACAGGTAACAGTAGAGATACTAACAGGTAACAGTAGAGATACTAACAGATAACAGTAGAGATACTAACAGGTAACAGTAGAGATACTAACAGGTAACAATAGAGATACTAACAGGTAACAGTAGAGATACTAACAGGTAACAGTAGAGATACTAACAGATAGGGAGGTAACAGTAGAGATACTAACAGGTAACAGTAGAGATACTAACAGGTAACAGTAGAGATACTAACAGGTAACAGTAGAGATACTAACAGGTAACAGTAGAGATACTAACAGATAACAGTAGAGATACTAACAGATAACAGTAGAGATACTAACAGGTAACAGTAGAGATACTAACAGGTAACAGTAGAGATACTAACAGGTAACAGTAGAGATACTAACAGGTAACAGTAGAGATACTAACAGGTAACAGTAGAGATACTAACAGGTAACAGTAGAGATACTAACAGATAACAGTAGAGATACTAACAGGTAACAGTAGAGATACTAACAGGTAACAGTAGAGATACTAACAGGTAACAGTAGAGATACTAACAGGTAACAGTAGAGATACTAACAGATAGGGAGGTAACAGTAGAGATACTAACAGGTAACAGTAGAGATACTAACAGGTAACAGTAGAGATACTAACAGGTAACAGTAGATATGCTAACAGGTAACAGTAGAGATACTAACAGGTAACAGTAGAGATACTAACAGATAACAGGAGATACTAACAGGTAACAGTAGAGATACTAACAGGTAACAGTAGAGATACTAACAGGTAACAGTAGAGATACTAACAGGTAACAGTAGAGATACTAACAGGTAACAGTAGAGATACTAACAGGTAACAGTAGAGATACTAACAGGTAACAGTAGAGATACTAACAGGTAACAGTAGAGATACTAACAGATAGTAACAGTAGAGATACTAACAGGTAACAGTAGAGATACTAACAGGTAGAGATACTAACAGATAGGAGGTAACAGTAGAGATACTAACAGGTAACAGTAGAGATACTAACAGGTAACAGTAGAGATACTAACAGGTAACAGTAGAGATACTAACAGGTAACAGTAGAGATACTAACAGGTAACAGTAGAGATACTAACAGGTAACAGTAGAGATACTAACAGGTAACAGTAGAGATACTAACAGGTAACAGTAGAGATACTAACAGATAACAGTAGAGATACTAACAGGTAACAGTAGAGATACTAACAGGTAACAGTAGAGATACTAACAGATAACAGTAGAGATGCTAACAGGTAACAGTAGATACTAACAGGTAACAGTAGAGATACTAACAGGTAACAGTAGAGATACTAACAGGTAACAGTAGAGATACTAACAGGTAACAGTAGAGATACTAACAGTAACAGAGATACTAACAGGTAACAGTAGAGATACTAACAGGTAACAGTAGAGATACTAACAGGTAACAGTAGAGATACTAACAGGTAACAGTAGAGATACTAACAGGTAACAGATACTAACAGATAACAGTAGAGATACTAACAGGTAACAGTAGAGATACTAACAGGTAACAGTAGAGATACTAACAGGTAACAGTAGAGATACTAACAGGTAACAGTAGAGATACTAACAGGTAACAGTAGAGATACTAACAGATAGGGAGGTACACTAACAGGTAACAGAGATACTAACAGGTAACAGTAGAGATACTAACAGGTAACAGTAGAGATACTAACAGGTAACAGTAGAGATACTAACAGGTAACAGTAGAGATACTAACAGATAACAGTAGAGATAACAGGTAACAGAGATACTAACAGATAGGGAGGTAACAGTAGAGATACTAACAGGTAACAGTAGAGATACTAACAGGTAACAGTAGAGATACTAACAGATAGTAACAGTAGAGATACTAACAGGTAACAGTAGAGATACTAACAGGAGGTAACAGTAGTAGAGATACTAACAGGTAACAGTAGAGATACTAACAGATAACAGTAGAGATACTAACAGGTAACAGTAGAGATACTAACAGGTAACAGTAGAGATACTAACAGGTAACAGTAGAGATACTAACAGGTAACAGTAGAGATACTAACAGGTAACAGTAGAGATACTAACAGGTAACAATAGAGATACTAACAGATAACAGTAGAGATACTAACAGGTAACAGTAGAGATACTAACAGATAACAGTAGAGATACTAACAGATAGGGAGGTAACAGTAGAGATACTAACAGGTAACAGTAGAGATACTAACAGGTAACAGTAGAGATACTAACAGGTAAACAGGTAACAGTAGAGATACTAACAGGTAACAGTAGAGATACTAACAGGTAAACAGTAGAGATACTAACAGGTAACAGTAGAGATACTAACAGGTAACAGTAGAGATACTAACAGGTAACAGTAGAGATACTAACAGGTAACAGTAGAGATACTAACAGGTAACAGGTAACAGAGATACTAACAGATAACAGTAGAGATACTAACAGGTAACAGTAGAGATACTAACAGGTAACAGTAGAGATACTAACAGATAGGAGTAACAGTAGAGATACTAACAGGTAACAGTAGAGATACTAACAGAGATAAACAGTAGAGATACTAACAGATAGGGAGGTAACAGTAGAGATACTAACAGATAACAGTAGAGATACTAACAGGTAACAGTAGAGATACTAACAGGTAACAGTAGAGATACTAACAGGTAACAGTAGAGATACTAACAGGTAACAATAGAGATACTAACAGATAACAGTAGAGATACTAACAGGTAACAGTAGAGATACTAACAGGTAACAGTAGAGATACTAACAGGTAACAGTAGAGATACTAACAGGTAACAGTAGAGATACTAACAGGTAACAGTAGAGATACTAACAGGTAACAGTAGAGATACTAACAGGTAACAGTAGAGATACTAACAGATAGTAACAGTAGAGATACTAACAGGTAACAGTAGAGATACTAACAGGTAACAGTAGAGATACTAACAGGTAACAGTAGAGATACTAACAGGTAACAGTAGAGATACTAACAGATAGTAACAGTAGAGATACTAACAGGTAACAGTAGAGATACTAACAGGTAACAGTAGAGATACTAACAGGTAACAGTACAGATAACAGTAGAGATGCTAACAGGTAACAGTGGAGATACTAACAGATAGGGAGGTAACAGTAGAGATACTAACAGGTAACAGTAGAGATACTAACAGGTAACAGTAGAGATACTAACAGGTAACAGTAGAGATACTAACAGGGGAGGTAACAGTAGAGATACTAACAGGTAACAATAGAGATACTAACAGATAACAGAGATACTAACAGATAACAGTAGAGATACTAACAGGTAAACAGTAGAGATACTAACAGATAACAGTAGAGATACTAACAGGTAACAGTAGAGATACTAACAGGTAACAGTAGAGATACTAACAGGTAACAGTAGAGATACTAACAGGTAACAGTAGAGATACTAACAGGTAACAGTAGAGATACTAACAGATAGGGAGGTAACAGTAGAGATACTAACAGGTAACAGTAGAGATACTAACAGGTAACAGTAGAGATACTAACAGGTAACAGTAGAGATACTAACAGGTAACAGTAGAGATACTAACAGATAGGGAGGTAACAGTAGAGATACTAACAGGTAACAGTAGAGATACTAACAGGTAACAGTAGAGATACTAACAGGTAACAGTAGAGATACTAACAGATAACAGTAGAGATACTAACAGGTAACAGTAGAGATACTAACAGGTAACAGTAGAGATACTAACAGGTAACAGTAGAGATACTAACAGGTAACAGTAGAGATACTAACAGGTAACAGTAGAGATACTAACAGGTAACAGTAGAGATACTAACAGGTAACAGTAGAGATACTAACAGATAGTAACAGTAGAGATACTAACAGGTAACAGTAGAGATACTAACAGGTAACAGTAGAGATACTAACAGATAGGTAACAGTAGAGATACTAACAGGTAACAGTAGAGATACTAACAGGTAACAGTAGAGATACTAACAGGTAACAGTAGAGATACTAACAGGTAACAGTAGAGATACTAACAGGTAACAGTAGAGATACTAACAGGTAACAGTAGAGATACTAACAGGTAACAGTAGAGATACTAACAGGTAACAGTAGAGATACTAACAGGTAACAGTAGATACTAACAGGTAACAGTAGAGATACTAACAGGTAACAGTAGAGATACTAACAGATAGTAACAGTAGAGATACTAACAGGTAACAGTAGAGATACTAACAGGTAACAGTAGAGATACTAACAGATAGGGAGGTAACAGTAGAGATACTAACAGGTAACAGTAGAGATGCTAACAGGTAACAGTAGAGATACTAACAGGTAACAGTAGAGATACTAACAGGTAACAGTAGAGATACTAACAGGTAACAGTAGAGATACTAACAGGTAACAGTAGAGATACTAACAGGTAACAGTAGAGATACTAACAGGTAACAGTAGAGATACTAACAGATAACAGTAGAGATACTAACAGATAGGGAGGTAACAGTAGAGATACTAACAGGTAACAGTAGAGATACTAACAGGTAACAATAGAGATACTAACAGATAACAGTAGAGATACTAACAGATAGGGAGGTAACAGTAGAGATACTAACAGATAGGGAGGTAACAGTAGAGATACTAACAGATAGGGAGGTAACAGTAGAGATACTAACAGGTAACAGTAGAGATACTAACAGGTAACAGTAGAGATACTAACAGGTAACAGTAGAGATACTAACAGATAACAGTAGAGATACTAACAGATAACAGTAGCGATACTAACAGATAACAGTAGAGATACTAACAGGTAACAGTAGAGATACTAACAGGTAACAGTAGAGATACTAACAGGTAACAGTAGAGATACTAACAGGTAACAGTAGAGATACTAACAGGTAACAGTAGAGATACTAACAGATAGGGAGGTAACAGTAGAGATACTAACAGGTAACAGTAGAGATACTAACAGGTAACAGTAGAGATACTAACAGGTAACAGTAGAGATACTAACAGGTAACAGTAGAGATACTAACAGATAACAGTAGAGATACTAACAGGTAACAGTAGAGATACTAACAGGTAACAGTAGAGATACTAACAGGTAACAGTAGATATGCTAACAGATAACAGTAGAGATGCTAACAGGTAACAGTGGAGATACTAACAGATAGGGAGGTAACAGTAGAGATACTAACAGGTAACAGTAGAGATACTAACAGGTAACAGTAGAGATACTAACAGGTAACAGTAGAGATACTAACAGATAACAACAGTAGAGATACTAACAGGTAACAATAGAGATACTAACAGGTAACAGTAGAGATACTAACAGGTAACAGTAGAGATACTAACAGGTAACAGTAGAGATACTAACAGATAACAGTAGAGATACTAACAGGTAACAGTAGAAATACTAACAGGTAACAGGAGATAACAGGTAACAGTAGAGATACTAACAGGTAACAGTAGAGATACTAACAGGTAACAGTAGAGATACTAACAGATAGGGAGGTAACAGTAGAGATACTAACAGGTAACAGTAGAGATGCTAACAGTAGAGATACTAACAGGTAACAGTAGAGATACTAACAGGTAACAGTAGAGATACTAACAGATAGTAACAGTAGAGATACTAACAGGTAACAGTAGAGATACTAACAGATAGGGAGATAACAGTAGAGATACTAACAGGTAACAGTAGAGATACTAACAGGTAACAGTAGAGATACTAACAGGTAACAGTAGAGATACTAACAGGTAACAGTAGAGATACTAACAGGTAACAGTAGAGATACTAACAGGTAACAGTAGAGATACTAACAGGTAACAGTAGAGATACTAACAGGTAACAGTAGAGATACTAACAGGTAACAGTAGAGATACTAACAGGTAACAGTAGAGATACTAACAGGTAACAGTAGAGATACTAACAGGTAACAGTAGATATACTAACAGGTAACAGTAGAGATACTAACAGGTAACAGTAGAGATACTAACAGATAACAGTAGAGATACTAACAGGTAACAGTAGAGATACTAACAGGTAACAGTAGAGATACTAACAGGTAACAGTAGAGATGCTAACAGGTAACAGTAGAGATACTAACAGATAGGGAGGTAACAGTAGAGATACTAACAGGTAACAGTAGAGATACTAACAGGTAACAGTAGAGATACTAACAGGTAACAGTAGAGATACTAACAGATAGAGAGATACTAACAGGTAACAGTAGAGATACTAACAGATAACAGTAGAGATACTAACAGGTAACAGTAGAGATACACTAACAGGTAACAGTAGAGATACTAACAGATAACAGTAGAGATACTAACAGGTAACAGTAGAGGTAACAGTAGAGATACTAACAGGTAACAGTAGAGATACTAACAGGTAACAGTAGAGATACTAACAGGTAACAGTAGAGATACTAACAGGTAACAGTAGAGATACTAACAGGTAACAGTAGAGATACTAACAGGTAACAGTAGAGATACTAACAGGTAACAGTAGAGATACTAACAGGTAACAGTAGAGATACTAACAGGTAACAGTAGAGATACTAACAGATAGGGAGGTAACAGTAGAGATACTAACAGGTAACAGTAGAGATACTAACAGGTACCAATAGAGATACTAACAGGTAACAGTAGAGATACTAACAGGTAACAGTAGAGATACTAACAGATAGGGAGGTAACAGTAGAGATACTAACAGGTAACAGTAGAGATACTAACAGGTAACAGTAGAGATACTAACAGGTAACAGTAGAGATACTAACAGGTAACAGTAGAGATACTAACAGGTAACAGTAGAGATACTAACAGGTAACAGTAGAGATACTAACAGGTAACAGTAGAGATACTAACAGGTAACAGTAGAGATACTAACAGGTAACAGTAGAGATACTAACAGGTAACAGTAGAGATACTAACAGATAGGGAGGTAACAGTAGAGATACTAACAGGTAACAGTAGAGATACTAACAGGTAACAGTAGAGATACTAACAGATAACAGTAGAGATACTAACAGATAACAGTAGAGATACTAACAGGTAACAGTAGAGATACTAACAGGTAACAGTAGAGATACTAACAGGTAACAGTAGAGATACTAACAGGTAACAGTAGAGATACTAACAGGTAACAGTAGAGATACTAACAGGTAACAGTAGAGATACTAACAGGTAACAGTAGAGATACTAACAGATAGAGTAACAGTAGAGATACTAACAGGTAACAGTAGAGATACTAACAGGTAACAGTAGAGATACTAACAGATAACAGTAGAGATACTAACAGGTAACAGTAGAGATACTAACAGGTAACAGTAGAGATACTAACAGGTAACAGTAGAGATACTAACAGGTAACAGTAGAGATACTAACAGGTAACAGTAGAGATACTAACAGGTAACAGTAACAGTAGAGATACTAACAGATAGGGAGGTAACAGTAGAGATACTAACAGGTAACAGTAGAGATACTAACAGATAACAGTAGAGATACTAACAGTAGTAGATACTAACAGGTAACAGTAGAGATACTAACAGGTAACAGTAGAGATACTAACAGGTAACAGTAGAGATACTAACAGGTAACAGTAGAGATACTAACAGGTAACAGTAGAGATACTAACAGGTAACAGTAGAGATACTAACAGGTAACAGTAGAGATACTAACAGGTAACAGTAGAGATACTAACAGATAGTAACAGTAGAGATACTAACAGGTAACAGTAGAGATACTAACAGGTAACAGTAGAGATACTAACAGATAAGGTAACAGTAGAGATACTAACAGGTAACAGTAGAGATACTAACAGGTAACAGTAGAGATACTAACAGGTAACAGTAGAGATACTAACAGGTAACAGTAGAGATACTAACAGGTAACAGTAGAGATACTAACAGGTAACAGTAGAGATACTAACAGGTAACAGTAGAGATACTAACAGGTAACAGTAGAGATACTAACAGGTAACAGTAGATATACTAACAGTAGAGATACTAACAGGTAACAGTAGAGATACTAACAGGTAACAGTAGAGATACTAACAGGTAACAGTAGAGATACTAACAGGTAACAGTAGAGATACTAACAGGTAACAGTAGAGATACTAACAGATAGGGAGGTAACAGTAGAGATACTAACAGGTAACAGTAGAGATACTAACAGGTAACAGTAGATATGCTAACAGATAACAGTAGAGATACTAACAGGTAACAGTAGAGATACTAACAGGTAACAGTAGAGATACTAACAGGTAACAGTAGAGATACTAACAGGTAACAGTAGAGATACTAACAGGTAACAGTAGAGATACTAACAGATAGGTAACAGTAGAGATACTAACAGGTAACAGTAGAGATACTAACAGGTAACAGTAGAGATACTAACAGGTAACAGTAGAGATACTAACAGGTAACAATAGAGATACTAACAGATAACAGTAGAGATACTAACAGGTAACAGTAGAGATACTAACAGGTAACAGTAGAGATACTAACAGGTAACAGTAGAGATACTAACAGGTAACAGTAGAGATACTAACAGGTAACAGTAGAGATACTAACAGATAGGGAGGTAACAGTAGAGATACTAACAGGTAACAGTAGAGATACTAACAGGTACCAATAGAGATACTAACAGGTAACAGTAGAGATACTAACAGGTAACAGTAGAGATACTAACAGGTAACAGTAGAGATACTAACAGATAGGGAGGTAACAGTAGAGATACTAACAGGTAACAGTAGAGATGCTAACAGGTAACAGTAGAGATACTAACAGGTAACAGTAGAGATACTAACAGGTAACAGTAGAGATACTAACAGGTAACAGTAGAGATACTAACAGGTAACAGTAGAGATAACAGGTAACAGTAGAGATACTAACAGGTAACAGTAGAGATACTAACAGGTAACAGTAGAGATACTAACAGGTAACAGTAGAGATACTAACAGGTAACAGTAGAGATACTAACAGGTAACAGTAGAGATACTAACAGGTAACAGTAGAGATACTAACAGGTAACAGTAGAGATACTAACAGATAGGGAGGTAACAGTAGAGATACTAACAGGTAACAGTAGAGATACTAACAGGTAACAATAGAGATACTAACAGGTAACAGTAGAGATACTAACAGATAACAGTAGAGATACTAACAGGTAACAGTAGAGATACTAACAGATAGTAACAGTAGAGATACTAACAGGTAACAGTAGAGATACTAACAGGTAACAGTAGAGATACTAACAGGTAACAGTAGAGATACTAACAGGTAACAGTAGAGATACTAACAGGTAACAGTAGAGATACTAACAGATAGGGAGGTAACAGTAGAGATACTAACAGGTAACAGTAGAGATACTAACAGGTAACAGTAGAGATACTAACAGGTAACAGTAGAGATGCTAATAACAGTAGAGATACTAACAGATAGGAGGTACAGTAGAGATACTAACAGGTAACAGTAGAGATACTAACAGGTAACAGTAGAGAACAGATAACTAACTAACAGGTAACAGTAGAGATACTAACAGGTAACAGTAGAGATACTAACAGGTAACAGTAGAGATACTAACAGGTAGAGATACTAACAGGTAACAGTAGAGATACTAACAGATAAGGTAACAGTAGAGATACTAACAGGTAACAGTAGAGATACTAACAGGTAACAGTAGAGATACTAACAGGTAACAGTAGAGATACTAACAGGTAACAGTAGAGATACTAACAGGTAACAGTAGAGATACTAACAGATAGTAACAGTAGAGATACTAACAGGTAACAGTAGAGATACTAACAGGTAACAGTAGAGATACTAACAGGTAACAGAGAGATACTAACAGGTAACAGTAGAGATACTAACAGGTAACAGTACAGTAGAGATACTAACAGGTAACAGTAGAGATACTAACAGGTAACAGTAGAGATACTAACAGGTAACAGTAGAGATACTAACAGGTAACAGTAGAGATACTAACAGGTAACAGTAGAGATACTAACAGGTAACAGTAGAGATACTAACAGGTAACAGTAGAGATACTAACAGGTAACAGTAGAGATACTAACAGGTAACAGTAGAGATACTAACAGGTAACAGTAGAGATACTAACAGGTAGTAGATACTAACAGGTAACAGTAGAGATACTAACAGGTAACAGTAGAGATACTAACAGATAGGAGGTAACAGTAGAGATACTAACAGGTAACAGTAGAGATACTAACAGGTAACAGTAGAGATACTAACAGGTAACAGTAGAGATACTAACAGATAAACAGTAGAGATACTAACAGGTAACAGTAGAGATACTAACAGGTAACAGTAGAGATACTAACAGGTAACAGTAGAGATACTAACAGGTAACAGTAGAGATACTAACAGGTAACAGTAGAGATACTAACAGATAAACAGTAGAGATACTAACAGGTAACAGTAGAGATACTAACAGGTAACAGTAGAGATACTAACAGGTAACAGTAGAGATACTAACAGGTAAACAGTAGAGATACTAACAGGTAACAGTAGAGATACTAACAGGTAACAGTAGAGATACTAACAGGTAACAGTAGAGATACTAACAGGTAACAGTAGAGATACTAACAGGTAACAGTAGAGATACTAACAGGTAACAGTAGAGATACTAACAGGTAACAGTAGAGATACTAACAGGTAACAGTAGAGATACTAACAGGTAACAGTAGAGATACTAACAGGTAACAGTAGAGATACTAACAGATAAGGTAACAGTAGAGATACTAACAGGTAACAGTAGAGATACTAACAGGTAACAGTAGAGATACTAACAGGTAACAGTAGAGATACTAACAGGTAACAGTAGAGATACTAACAGATAGTAACAGTAGAGATACTAACAGGTAACAGTAGAGATACTAACAGGTAACAGTAGAGATACTAACAGGTAACAGTAGAGATACTAACAGGTAACAGTAGAGATACTAACAGGTAACAGTAGAGATACTAACAGGTAACAGTAGAGATACTAACAGGTAACAGTAGAGATACTAACAGGTAACAGTAGAGATACTAACAGGTAACAGTAGAGATACTAACAGGTAACAGTAGAGATACTAACAGGTAGGAGATACTAACAGGTAACAGTAGAGATACTAACAGGTAACAGTAGAGATACTAACAGGTAACAGTAGAGATACTAACAGGTAACAGTAGAGATACTAACAGGTAACAGTAGAGATACTAACAGGTAACAGTAGAGATACTAACAGGTAACAATAGAGATACTAACAGATAACAGTAGAGATACTAACAGGTAACAGTAGAGATGCTAACAGGTAACAGTAGAGATACTAACAGGTAACAGTAGAGATACTAACAGGTAACAGTAGAGATACTAACAGGTAACAGTAGAGATACTAACAGGTAACAGTAGAGATACTAACAGGTAACAGTAGAGATACTAACAGGTAACAGTAGAGATACTAACAGGTAACAGTAGAGATACTAACAGGTAACAGTAGAGATACTAACAGATAGGGAGGTAACAGTAGAGATACTAACAGGTAACAGTAGAGATACTAACAGGTAACAGTAGAGATACTAACAGGTAACAGTAGAGATACTAACAGGTAACAGTAGAGATACTAACAGGTAACAGTAGAGATACTAACAGATAGGGAGGTAACAGTAGAGATACTAACAGGTAACAGTAGAGATACTAACAGGTAACAGTAGAGATACTAACAGGTAACAGTAGAGATACTAACAGGTAACAGTAGAGATACTAACAGGTAACAGTAGAGATACTAACAGATAGTAACAGTAGAGATACTAACAGGTAACAGTAGAGATACTAACAGGTAACAATAGAGATACTAACAGGTAACAGTAGAGATACTAACAGGTAACAGTAGAGATACTAACAGATAGTAACAGTAGAGATACTAACAGGTAACAGTAGAGATACTAACAGGTAACAGTAGAGATACTAACAGGTAACAGTAGAGATACTAACAGGTAACAGTAGAGATACTAACAGGTAACAGTAGAGATACTAACAGATAGGGAGGTAACAGTAGAGATACTAACAGATAGGGAGGTAACAGTAGAGATACTAACAGGTAACAGTAGAGATACTAACAGGTAACAGTAGAGATACTAACAGGTAACAGTAGAGATACTAACAGATAACAGTAGAGATACTAACAGGTAACAGGTAACAGTAGAGATACTAACAGGTAACAGTAGAGATACTAACAGGTAACAGTAGAGATACTAACAGGTAACAGTAGAGATACTAACAGGTAACAATAGAGATACTAACAGATAACAGTAGAGATACTAACAGGTAACAGTAGAGATACTAACAGGTAACAGTAGAGATACTAACAGGTAACAGTAGAGATACTAACAGGTAACAGTAGAGATACTAACAGGTAACAGTAGAGATACTAACAGGTAACAGTAGAGATACTAACAGGTAACAATAGAGATACTAACAGATAACAGTAGAGATACTAACAGGTAACAGTAGAGATACTAACAGGTAACAGTAGAGATACTAACAGGTAACAGTAGAGATACTAACAGGTAACAGTAGAGATACTAACAGGTAACAGTAGAGATACTAACAGGTAACAGTAGAGATACTAACAGGTAACAGTAGAGATACTAACAGATAGGGAGGTAACAGTAGAGATACTAACAGGTAACAGTAGAGATACTAACAGGTAACAGTAGAGATACTAACAGGTAACAGTAGAGATACTAACAGATAGGGAGGTAACAGTAGAGATACTAACAGGTAACAGTAGAGATACTAACAGGTAACAGTAGAGATACTAACAGGTAACAGTAGAGATACTAACAGATAGGTAACAGTAGAGATACTAACAGGTAACAGGTAACAGAGATACTAACAGGTAACAGTAGAGATACTAACAGGTAACAGTAGAGATACTAACAGGTAACAGTAGAGATACTAACAGGTAACAGTAGAGATACTAACAGGTAACAGTAGAGATACTAACAGGTAACAGTAGAGATACTAACAGGTAACAGTAGAGATACTAACAGGTAACAGTAGAGATACTAACAGATAGGGAGGTAACAGTAGAGATACTAACAGGTAACAGTAGAGATACTAACAGGTAACAATAGGGAGGTAACAGTAGAGATACTAACAGGTAACAGTAGAGATACTAACAGGTAACAGTAGAGATACTAACAGGTAACAGTAGAGATACTAACAGGTAACAGTAGAGATACTAACAGGTAACAGTAGAGATACTAACAGGTAACAGTAGAGATACTAACAGGTAACAGTAGAGATACTAACAGGTAACAGTAGAGATACTAACAGGTAACAGTAGAGATACTAACAGGTAACAATAGAGATACTAACAGATAACAGTAGAGATACTAACAGATAGGGAGGTAACAGTAGAGATACTAACAGGTAACAGTAGAGATACTAACAGGTAACAATAGAGATACTAACAGGTAACAGTAGAGATACTAACAGGTAACAGTAGAGATACTAACAGGTAACAGTAGAGATACTAACAGGTAACAGTAGAGATACTAACAGGTAACAGTAGAGATACTAACAGGTAACAGTAGAGATACTAACAGGTAACAGTAGAGATACTAACAGGTAACAGAGATACTAACAGGTAACAGTAGAGATACTAACAGGTAACAGTAGAGATACTAACAGGTAACAGTAGAGATACTAACAGGTAACAGTAGAGATACTAACAGATAGGAGGTAACAGTAGAGATACAAACAGGTAACAGTAGATATACTAACAGGTACCAGTAGAGATACAAACAGGTAACAGTAGAGATACTAACAGATAGGGAGGTACCAGTAGAGATACTAACAGGTAACACTAGAGATACTAACAGATAACAGTAGAGATACTAACAGGTAACAGTAGAGATACTAACAGGTAACAGTAGAGATACTAACAGGTAACAGTAGAGATACTAACAGGTAGTAGAGATACTAACAGATAACAGTAGAGATACTAACAGGTAACAGTAGAGATACTAACAGGTAACAGTAGAGATACTAACAGGTAACAGTAGAGATACTAACAGGTAACAGTAGAGATACTAACAGGTAACAGTAGAGATACTAACAGGTAACAGTAGAGATACTAACAGATAACAGTAGAGATACTAACAGGTACCAGTAGAGATACTAACAGGTAACACTAGAGATACTAACAGATAACAGTAGAGATACTAACAGGTAACAGTAGAGATACTAACAGGTAACAGTAGAGATACTAACAGGTAACAGAGATACTAACAGATAACAGTA
The DNA here is from genome assembly GCF_034236695.1 of Oncorhynchus nerka. Lineage (NCBI taxonomy): Eukaryota > Metazoa > Chordata > Actinopteri > Salmoniformes > Salmonidae > Oncorhynchus > Oncorhynchus nerka. The sequence goes on along the minus strand of NW_027040408.1, from coordinate 271,642 downwards.
GAGATACTAACAGGTAACAGTAGAGATACTAACAGGTAACAGTAGAGATACTAACAGGTAACAGTAGAGATACTAACAGGTAACAGTAGAGATACTAACAGGTAACAGTAGAGATACTAACAGGTAACAGTAGAGATACTAACAGATAGTAACAGTAGAGATACTAACAGGTAACAGTAGAGATACTAACAGGTAACAGTAGAGATACTAACAGGTAACAGTAGAGATACTAACAGATAGGTAACAGTAGAGATACTAACAGGTAACAGAGAGATACTAACAGATAACAGTAGAGATACTAACAGGTAACAGTAGAGATACTAACAGATAGGGAGGTAACAGTAGAGATACTAACAGGTAACAGTAGAGATACTAACAGGTAACAGTAGAGATACTAACAGGTAACAATAGAGATACTAACAGGTAACAGTAGAGATACTAACAGGTAACAGTAGAGATACTAACAGGTAACAGTAGAGATACTAACAGATAGGGAGGTAACAGTAGAGATACTAACAGGTAACAGTAGAGATACTAACAGGTAACAGTAGAGATACTAACAGGTAACAGTAGAGATACTAACAGGTAACAGTAGAGATACTAACAGGTAACAGTAGAGATACTAACAGGTAACAGTAGAGATACTAACAGGTAACAGTAGAGATACTAACAGGTAACAATAGAGATACTAACAGGTAACAGTAGAGATACTAACAGGTAACAGTAGAGATACTAACAGATAGGGAGGTAACAGTAGAGATACTAACAGGTAACAGTAGAGATACTAACAGGTAACAGTAGAGATACTAACAGGTAACAGTAGAGATACTAACAGGTAACAGTAGAGATACTAACAGGTAACAGTAGAGATACTAACAGGTAACAGTAGAGATACTAACAGGTAACAGTAGAGATACTAACAGGTAACAGTAGAGATACTAACAGGTAACAGTAGAGATACTAACAGATAGGAGGTAACAGTAGAGATACTAACAGGTAACAGTAGAGATACTAACAGGTAACAGTAGAGATACTAACAGATAACAGTAGAGATACTAACAGGTAACAGTAGAGATACTAACAGGTAACAGTAGAGATACTAACAGGTAACAGTAGAGATACTAACAGGTAACAGTAGAGATACTAACAGGTAACAGTAGAGATACTAACAGGTAACAGTAGAGATACTAACAGGTAACAGTAGAGATACTAACAGTAGACATAGAGATACTAACAGGTAACAGTAGAGATACTAACAGGTAACAGTAGAGATACTAACAGATAACAGTAGAGATACTAACAGGTAACAGTAGAGATACTAACAGGTAACAGTAGAGATACTAACAGGTAACAGTAGAGATACTAACAGGTAACAGTAGAGATACTAACAGGTAACAGTAGAGATACTAACAGGTAACAGTAGAGATACTAACAGGTAACAGTAGAGATACTAACAGGTAACAGTAGAGATACTAACAGGTAACAGTAGAGATACTAACAGGTAACAGTAGAGATACTAACAGATAGGGAGGTAACAGTAGAGATACTAACAGGTAACAGTAGAGATACTAACAGGTAACAGTAGAGATACTAACAGGTAACAGTAGAGATACTAACAGGTAACAGTAGAGATACTAACAGGTAACAGTAGAGATACTAACAGGTAACAGTAGAGATACTAACAGGTAACAGTAGAGATACTAACAGGTAACAGTAGAGATACTAACAGGTAACAGTAGAGATACTAACAGGTAACAGTAGAGATACTAACAGGTAACAGTAGAGATACTAACAGATAGGAGGTAACAGTAGAGATACTAACAGGTAACAGTAGAGATACTAACAGGTAACAGTAGAGATACTAACAGGTAACAGTAGAGATACTAACAGGTAACAGTAGAGATACTAACAGGTAACAGTAGAGATACTAACAGGTAACAGTAGAGATACTAACAGGTAACAGTAGAGATACTAACAGGTAACAGTAGAGATACTAACAGGTAACAGTAGAGATACTAACAGGTAACAGTAGAGATACTAACAGATAAGGTAACAGTAGAGATACTAACAGGTAACAGTAGAGATACTAACAGGTAACAGTAGAGATACTAACAGGTAACAGTAGAGATACTAACAGGTAACAGTAGAGATACTAACAGGTAACAGTAGAGATACTAACAGGTAACAGTAGAGATACTAACAGGTAACAGTAGAGATACTAACAGGTAACAGTAGAGATACTAACAGGTAACAGTAGAGATACTAACAGATAACAGTAGAGATACTAACAGGTAACAGTAGAGATACTAACAGGTAACAGAGATACTAACAGATAACAGTAGAGATGCTAACAGGTAACAGTAGAGATACTAACAGATAACAGTAGAGATACTAACAGGTAACAGTAGAGATACTAACAGGTAACAGTAGAGATACTAACAGGTAACAGTAGAGATACTAACAGATAGGGAGGTAACAGTAGAGATACTAACAGGTAACAATAGAGATACTAACAGATACACTAGAGATACTAACAGGTAACAGTAGAGATACTAACAGGTAGACAGTAGAGATACTAACAGATAACAGTAGAGATACTAACAGGTAACAGTAGAAATACTAACAGGTAACAGTAGAGATACTAACAGGTAACAGTAGAGATACTAACAGGTAACAGTAGAGATACTAACAGGTAACAGTAGAGATACTAACAGGGGAGGTAACAGTAGAGATACTAACAGGTAACAGAGATATAACAGGTAACAGTAGAGATACTAACAGGTAACAGTAGAGATACTAACAGGTAACAGTAGAGATACTAACAGATAGGGAGGTAACAGTAGAGATACTAACAGGTAACAGTAGAGATACTAACAGGTAACAGTAGAGATACTAACAGGTAACAGTAGAGATACTAACAGATAACAGTAGAGATACTAACAGGTAACAGTAGAGATACTAACAGGTAACAGTAGAGATACTAACAGGTAACAGTAGAGATACTAACAGGTAACAGTAGAGATACTAACAGGTAACAGTAGAGATACTAACAGGTAACAGTAGAGATACTAACAGGTAACAGTAGAGATACTAACAGGTAACAGTAGAGATACTAACAGGTAACAGTAGAGATACTAACAGGTAACAGTAGAGATACTAACAGGTAACAGTAGAGATACTAACAGGTAACAGTAGAGATACTAACAGGTAACAGTAGAGATACTAACAGGTAACAGTAGAGATACTAACAGGTAACAGTAGAGATACTAACAGATAGGGAACAGTAGAGATACTAACAGGTAACAGTAGAGATACTAACAGGTAACAGTAGAGATACTAACAGGTAACAGTAGAGATACTAACAGATAGTAACAGTAGAGATACTAACAGGTAACAGTAGAGATACTAACAGGTAACAGTAGAGATACTAACAGGTAACAGTAGAGATACTAACAGGTAACAGTAGAGATACTAACAGGTAACAGTAGAGATACTAACAGGTAACAGTAGAGATACTAACAGGTAACAGTAGAGATACTAACAGGTAACAGTAGAGATACTAACAGGTAACAGTAGAGATACTAACAGGTAACAGTAGAGATACTAACAGATAACAGTAGAGATACTAACAGGTAACAGTAGAGATACTAACAGGTAACAGTAGAGATACTAACAGGTAACAGTAGAGATACTAACAGGTAACAGTAGAGATACTAACAGGTAACAGTAGAGATACTAACAGATAGTAACAGTAGAGATACTAACAGGTAACAGTAGAGATACTAACAGGTAACAGTAGAGATACTAACAGGTAACAGTAGAGATACTAACAGGTAACAGTAGAGATACTAACAGGTAACAGTAGAGATACTAACAGGTAACAGTAGAGATACTAACAGGTAACAGTAGAGATACTAACAGGTAACAGTAGAGATACTAACAGGTAACAGTAGAGATACTAACAGGTAACAGTAGAGATACTAACAGGTAACAGTAGAGATACTAACAGGTAACAGTAGAGATACTAACAGATAGGGAGGTAACAGTAGAGATACTAACAGGTAACAGTAGAGATACTAACAGGTAACAGTAGAGATACTAACAGGTAACAGTAGAGATACTAACAGGTAACAGTAGAGATACTAACAGGTAACAGTAGAGATACTAACAGGTAACAGTAGAGATACTAACAGGTAACAGTAGAGATACTAACAGGTAACAGTAGAGATACTAACAGGTAACAATAGAGATACTAACAGATAACAGTAGAGATACTAACAGGTAACAGTAGAGATACTAACAGGTAACAGTAGAGATACTAACAGGTAACAGTAGAGATACTAACAGGTAACAGTAGAGATACTAACAGATAGTAACAGTAGAGATACTAACAGGTAACAGTAGAGATACTAACAGGTAACAGTAGAGATACTAACAGGTAACAGTAGAGATACTAACAGATAGTAACAGTAGAGATAACAGGTAACAGTAGAGATACTAACAGATAACAGTAGAGAGAGATACTAACAGGTAACAGGTAACAGTAGAGATACTAACAGGTAACAGTAGAGATACTAACAGAACAGTAGAGATACTAACAGGTAACAGTAGAGATACTAACAGGTAACAGTAGAGATACTAACAGGTAACAGTAGAGATACTAACAGATAGGGAGGTAACAGTAGAGATACTAACAGGTAACAGTAGAGATACTAACAGGTAACAGTAGAGATACTAACAGGTAACAGTAGAGATACTAACAGGTAACAGTAGAGATACTAACAGATAGGGAGGTAACAGTAGAGATACTAACAGGTAACAGTAGAGATACTAACAGGTAACAGTAGATATGCTAACAGATAACAGTAGAGATGCTAACATATAACAGTAGCGATACTAACAGATAACAGTAGAGATACTAACAGGTAACAGTAGAGATACTAACAGGTAACAGTAGAGATACTAACAGGTAACAGTAGAGATGCTAACAGGTAACAGTAGAGATACTAACAGGTAACAGTAGAGATACTAACAGGTAACAGTAGAGATACTAACAGGTAACAGTAGAGATACTAACAGGTAACAGTAGAGATACTAACAGGTAACAGTAGAGATACTAACAGGTAACAGTAGAGATACTAACAGATAGGGAGGTAACAGTAGAGATACTAACAGGTAACAGTAGAGATACTAACAGGTAACAGTAGATATGCTAACAGATAACAGTAGAGATGCTAACAGGTAACAGTGGAGATACTAACAGATAGGGAGGTAACAGTAGAGATACTAACAGGTAACAGTAGAGATACTAACAGGTAACAGTAGAGATACTAACAGGTAACAGTAGAGATACTAACAGATAGGGAGGTAACAGTAGAGATACTAACAGGTAACAATAGAGATACTAACAGATTACACTAGAGATACTAACAGGTAACAGTAGAGATACTAACAGGTAACAGTAGAGATACTAACAGATAACAGTAGAGATACTAACAGGTAACAGTAGAGATACTAACAGGTAACAGTAGAGATACTAACAGGTAACAGTAGAGATACTAACAGGTAACAGTAGAGATACTAACAGGTAACAGTAGAGATACTAACAGATAGGGAGGTAACAGTAGAGATACTAACAGGTAACAGTAGAGATACTAACAGGTAACAGTAGAGATACTAACAGGTAACAGTAGAGATACTAACAGGTAACAGTAGAGATACTAACAGGTAACAGTAGAGATACTAACAGATAGGGAGGTAACAGTAGAGATACTAACAGGTAACAGTAGAGATGCTAACAGGTACCAATAGAGATACTAACAGGTAACAGTAGAGATACTAACAGGTAACAGTAGAGATACTAACAGATAGGGAGGTAACAGTAGAGATACTAACAGGTAACAGTAGAGATACTAACAGGTAACAGTAGAGATACTAACAGGTAACAGTAGAGATACTAACAGGTAACAGTAGAGATACTAACAGGTAACAGTAGAGATACTAACAGGTAACAGTAGAGATACTAACAGGTAACAGTAGAGATACTAACAGGTAACAGTAGAGATACTAACAGGTAACAGTAGAGATACTAACAGGTAACAGTAGAGATACTAACAGATAGGGAGGTAACAGTAGAGATACTAACAGGTAACAGTAGAGATACTAACAGGTAACAATAGAGATACTAACAGATAACAGTAGAGATACTAACAGATAGGGAGGTAACAGTAGAGATACTAACAGGTAACAGTAGAGATACTAACAGGTAACAGTAGAGATACTAACAGGTAACAGTAGAGATACTAACAGGTAACAGTAGAGATACTAACAGATAACAGTAGAGATACTAACAGGTAACAGTAGAGATACTAACAGGTAACAGTAGAGATACTAACAGGTAACAGTAGAGATACTAACAGGTAACAGTAGAGATACTAACAGGTAACAGTAGAGATACTAACAGGTAACAGTAGAGATACTAACAGATAGATACTAACAGGTAACAGTAGAGATACTAACAGGTAACAGTAGAGATACTAACAGGTAACAGAGAGATACTAACAGGTAACAGTAGAGATACTAACAGGTAACAGTAGAGATACTAACATAGGAGGTAACAGTAGAGATACTAACAGGTAACAGTAGAGATACTAACAGGTAACAGTAGATATAACAGATAACAGAGAGATACTAACAGATAACAGTAGAGATACTAACAGATAGGGAGGTAACAGTAGAGATACAAACAGGTAACAGTAGATATACTAACAGATAGGGAGGTACCAGTAGAGATACAAACAGGTAACAGTAGAGATACTAACAGATAGGGAGGTACCAGTAGAGATACTAACAGGTAACACTAGAGATACTAACAGATAACAGTAGAGATACTAACAGGTAACAGTAGAGATACTAACAGGTAACAGTAGAGATACTAACAGGTAACAGTAGAGATACTAACAGGTAACAGTAGAGATACTAACAGGTAACAGTAGAGATAACAGGTAACAGTAGAGATACTAACAGGTAACAGTAGAGATACTAACAGGTAACAGTAGAGATACTAACAGGTAACAGTAGAGATACTAACAGGAACAGTAGAGATACTAACAACAGTAGAGATACTAACAGGTAACAGTAGAGATACTAACAGGTAACAGTAGAGATACTAACAGGTAACAGAGATACTAACAGGTAACAGTAGAGATACTAACAGGTAACAGTAGAGATACTAACAGAACAGATAGGGAGGTAACAGTAGAGATACTAACAGGTAACAGTAGAGATACTAACAGGTAACAGTAGAGATACTAACAGATAACAGTAGAGATGCTAACAGGTAACAGTAGAGATACTAACAGATAGGTAACAGTAGAGATACTAACAGGTAACAGTAGAGATACTAACAGGTAACAGTAGAGATACTAACAGGTAACAGTAGAGATACTAACAGGTAACAGTAGAGATACTAACAGATAGGAGGTAACAGTAGAGATACTAACAGGTAACAGTAGAGATACTAACAGGTAACAGTAGAGATACTAACAGGTAACAGTAGAGATACTAACAGATAGGGAGGTAACAGTAGAGATACTAACAGGTAACAGTAGAGATACTAACAGGTAACAATAGAGATACTAACAGGTAACAGTAGAGATACTAACAGGTAACAGTAGAGATACTAACAGGTAACAGAGAGATACTAACAGATAGGAGGTAACAGTAGAGATACTAACAGGTAACAGTAGAGATACTAACAGGTAACAGTAGAGATACTAACAGGTAACAGTCTCCAGATACTAACAGGTAACAGTAGAGATACTAACAGGTAACAGTAGAGATACTAACAGGTAACAGTAGAGATACTAACAGGTAACAGTAGAGATACTAACAGGTAACAGTAGAGGTAACAGTAGAGATACTAACAGGTAACAGTAGAGATACTAACAGATAGAGATACTAACAGGTAACAGTAGAGATACTAACAGGTAACAGTAGAGATACTAACAGATAGGGAGGTAACAGTAGAGATACTAACAGGTAACAGTAGAGATGCTAACAGGTAACAGTAGAGATACTAACAGATAACAGTAGAGATACTAACAGGTAACAGTAGAGATACTAACAGATAACAGTAGAGATACTAACAGGTAACAGTAGAGATACTAACAGGTAACAGTAGAGATACTAACAGATAGAGATACTAACAGGTAACAGTAGAGATACTAACAGATAGGAGGTAACAGTAGAGATACTAACAGGTAACAGTAGAGATACTAACAGGTAACAATAGAGATACTAACAGGTAACAATAGAGATACTAACAGATAACAGTAGAGATACTAACAGGTAACAGTAGAGATACTAACAGGTAACAGTAGAGATACTAACAGGTAACAGTAGAGATACTAACAGGTAACAGTAGAGATACTAACAGGTAACAGTAGAGATACTAACAGATAGGTAACAGTAGAGATACTAACAGGTAACAGTAGAGATACTAACAGGTACAGTAGAGATACTAACAGGTAACAGTAGAGATACTAACAGATAGGTAACAGTAGAGATACTAACAGGTAACAGTAGAGATGCTAACAGGTAACAGTAGAGATACTAACAGGTAACAGTAGAGATACTAACAGGTAACAGTAGAGATACTAACAGGTAACAGTAGAGATACTAACAGGTAACAGTAGAGATACTAACAGGTAACAGTAGAGATACTAACAGGTAACAGTAGAGATACTAACAGGTAACAGTAGAGATACTAACAGGTAACAGTAGAGATACTAACAGATAGGGAGGTAACAGTAGAGATACTAACAGGTAACAGTAGAGATACTAACAGGTAACAATAGAGATACTAACAGGTAACAGTAGAGATACTAACAGATAGGGAGGTAACAGTAGAGATACTAACAGATAGGGAGGTAACAGTAGAGATACTAACAGGTAACAGTAGAGATACTAACAGGTAACAGTAGAGATACTAACAGGTAACAATAGAGATACTAACAGATAACAGTAGAGATACTAACAGGTAACAGTAGAGATACTAACAGGTAACAGTAGAGATACTAACAGGTAACTAACAGGTAACAGTAGAGATACTAACAGGTAACAGTAGAGATACTAACAGGTAACAGTAGATATACTAACAGATAACAGTAGAGATACTAACAGGTAACAGTAGAGATACCTAACAGGTAACAGTAGAGATAGGTAACAGTAGATACTAACAGGTAACAGTGGAGATACTAACAGGTAACAGTAGAGATACTAACAGATAGGGAGGTAACAGTAGAGATACTAACAGGTAACAGTAGAGATACTAACAGGTAACAGTAGAGATACTAACAGGTAACAGTAGAGATACTAACAGGTAACAGTAGAGATACTAACAGATAGGGAGGTAACAGTAGAGATACTAACAGGTAACAGTAGAGATACTAACAGGTAACAGTAGATATGCTAACAGATAACAGTAGAGATGCTAACAGGTAACAGTGGAGATACTAACAGATAGGGAGGTAACAGTAGAGATACTAACAGGTAACAGTAGAGATACTAACAGGTAACAGTAGAGATACTAACAGGTAACAGTAGAGATACTAACAGATAGGAGGTAACAGTAGAGATACTAACAGGTAACAGTAGAGATACTAACAGATTACACTAGAGATACTAACAGGTAACAGTAGAGATGCTAACAGCTAGAGAGTTAACAGTAGAGATACTAACAGGAACAGTAGAGATACCTCAGGTAACAGTAGAAATACTAACAGGTAACAGTAGAGATACTAACAGGTAACAGTAGAGATACTAACAGGTAACAGTAGAGATACTAACAGGTAACAGTAGAGATACTAACAGGTAGAGGATACAACAGATGCTCAGTAGAGATACTAACAGGTAACAGTAGAGATACTAACAGGTAACAGTAGAGATACTAACAGATAGGAGGTAACAGTAGAGATACTAACAGGTAACAGTAGAGATGCTAACAGGTAACAGTAGAGATGCTAACAGGTAACAGTAGAGATACTAACAGGTAACAGTAGAGATACTAACAGATAGGGAGGTAACAGTAGAGATACTAACAGATAACAGTAGAGATACTAACAGGTAACAGTAGAGATACTAACAGATAGTAACAGTAGAGATACTAACAGGTAACAGTAGAGATACTAACAGGTAACAGTAGAGATACTAACAGATAGGAGGTAACAGTAGAGATACTAACAGGTAACAGTAGAGATACTAACAGGTAACAGTAGAGATACTAACAGGTAACAGTAGAGATACTAACAGGTAACAGTAGAGATACTAACAGAACAGTAGAGATACTAACAGGTAACAGTAGAGATACTAACAGGTAACAGTAGAGATACTAACAGATAGGGAGTAACAGTAGAGATACTAACAGGTAACAGTAGAGATACTAACAGGTAACAGTAGAGATACTAACAGATAGGAGGTAACAGTAGAGATACTAACAGGTAACAGTAGAGATACTAACAGGTAACAGTAGAGATACTAACAGATAGGGAGGTAACAGTAGAGATACTAACAGGTAACAGTAGAGATACTAACAGGTAACAGTAGAGATACTAACAGGTAACAGTAGAGATACTAACAGATAGGGAGGTAACAGTAGAGATACTAACAGGTAACAGTAGAGATACTAACAGGTAACAGTAGAGATACTAACAGGTAACAGTAGAGATACTAACAGGTAACAGTAGAGATACTAACAGGTAACAGTAGAGATACTAACAGGTAACAGTAGAGATACTAACAGGTAACAGTAGAGATACTAACAGGTAACAGTAGAGATACTAACAGGTAACAGTAGATATACTAACAGATAGGGAGGTAACAGTAGAGATACTAACAGGTAACAGTAGAGATACTAACAGATAGGACAGTAGAGATACTAACAGGTAACAGTAGAGATACTAACAGATAACAGTAGAGATACTAACAGATAGGGAGGTAACAGTAGAGATACTAACAGGTAACAGTAGAGATACTAACAGGTAACAGTAGAGATACTAACAGGTAACAGTAGAGATACTAACAGATGACAGTAGAGATAACAGTAGAGATACTAACAGGTAACAGTAGAGATACTAACAGGTAACAGTAGAGATACTAACAGGTAACAGTAGAGATACTAACAGGTAACAGTAGATATGCTAACAGATAACAGTAGAGATACTAACAGGTAACAGTAGAGATACTAACAGATAGGGAGGTAACAGTAGAGATACTAACAGGTAACAGTAGAGATACTAACAGGTAACAGTAGAGATACTAACAGATAGGGAGGTAACAGTAGAGATACTAACAGGTAACAGTAGAGATACTAACAGGTAACAGTAGAGATACTAACAGGTAACAGTAGAGATACTAACAGATAGGGAGGTAACAGTAGAGATACTAACAGGTAACAGTAGAGATACTAACAGGTAACAGTAGAGATACTAACAGATAGGGAGGTAACAGTAGAGATACTAACAGGTAACAGTAGAGATACTAACAGGTAACAGTAGAGATACTAACAGGTAACAGTAGAGATACTAACAGGTAACAGTAGAGATACTAACAGGTAACAGTAGAGATACTAACAGGTAACAGTAGAGATACTAACAGGTAACAGTAGAGATAACAGTAGAGATACTAACAGGTAACAGTAGAGATACTAACAGGTAACAGTAGAGATACTAACAGGTAACAGTAGAGATACTAACAGGTAACAGTAGAGATACTAACAGGTAACAGTAGAGATACTAACAGATAGGGAGGTAACAGTAGAGATACTAACAGGTAACAGTAGAGATACTAACAGATAGGGAGGTAACAGTAGAGATACTAACAGGTAACAGTAGAGATACTAACAGATAGGGAGGTAACAGTAGAGATACTAACAGATAGGGAGGTAACAGTAGAGATACTAACAGGTAACAGTAGAGATACTAACAGGTAACAGTAGAGATACTAACAGGTAACACTAACAGGTAACAGTAGAGATACTAACAGGTAACAGTAGAGATACTAACAGATACTAACAGTAGAGATACTAACAGGTAACAGTAGAGATACTAACAGGTAACAGTAGAGATACTAACAGATAACAGTAGAGATACTAACAGGTAACAGTAGAGATACTAACAGATAGGGAGGTAACAGTAGAGATACTAACAGGTAACAGTAGAGATACTAACAGGTAACAGTAGAGATACTAACAGATAGGGAGGTAACAGTAGAGATACTAACAGGTAACAGTAGAGATACTAACAGGTAACAGTAGAGATACTAACAGGTAACAGTAGATACTAACAGATAGGGAGGTAACAGTAGAGATACTAACAGGTAACAGTAGAGATACTAACAGGTAACAGTAGAGATACTAACAGGTAACAGTAGAGATACTAACAGGTAACAGTAGAGATACTAACAGATAAGGTAACAGTAGAGATACTAACAGATAGTAACAGTAGAGATACTAACAGGTAACAGTAGAGATACTAACAGGTAACAGTAGAGATACTAACAGGTAACAGATAGAGATAGAGATACTAACAGGTAACAGTAGAGATACTAACAGGTAACAGTAGAGATACTAACAGGTAACAGTAGATATGCTAACAGATAACAGTAGAGATGCTAACAGGTAACAGTGGAGATACTAACAGATAGGGAGGTAACAGTAGAGATACTAACAGGTAACAGTAGAGATACTAACAGGTAACAGTAGAGATACTAACAGATAGGGAGGTAACAGTAGAGATACTAACAGGTAACAGTAGAGATACTAACAGGTAACAGTAGAGATACTAACAGGTAACAGTAGAGATACTAACAGGTAACAGTAGAGATACTAACAGATAGGGAGGTAACAGTAGAGATACTAACAGGTAACAGTAGAGATACTAACAGGTAACAGCAGATATGCTAACAGATAACAGTAGAGATGCTAACAGGTAACAGTGGAGATACTAACAGATAGGGAGGTAACAGTAGAGATACTAACAGGTAACAGTAGAGATACTAACAGGTAACAGTAGAGATACTAACAGGTAACAGTAGAGATACTAACAGATAGGGAGGTAACAGTAGAGATACTAACAGGTAACAGTAGAGATACTAACAGATTACACTAGAGATACTAACAAGTAACAGTAGAGATGCTAACAGCTAGAGAGTTAACAGTAGAGATACTAACAGATGACAGTAGAGATAATAACAGGTAACAGTAGAAATACTAACAGGTAACAGTAGAGATACTAACAGGTAACAGTAGAGATACTAACAGATGACAGTAGAGATACTAACAGGTAACAGTAGAGATACTAACAGGTAACAGTAGAGATACTAACAGATGACAGTAGAGATACTAACAGGTAACAGTAGAGATACTAACAGGTAACAGTAGAGATACTAACAGATAGGGAGGTAACAGTAGAGATACTAACAGGTAACAGTAGATATGCTAACAGATAACAGTAGAGATGCTAACAGGTAACAGTAGAGATGCTAACAGGTAACAGTAGAGATACTAACAGATAGGGAGGTAACAGTAGAGATACTAACAGGTAACAGTAGAGATACTAACAGGTAACAGTAGAGATACTAACAGGTAACAGTAGAGATACTAACAGATAGGGAGGTAACAGTAGAGATACTAACAGGTAACAGTAGAGATACTAACAGGTAACAGTAGAGATACTAACAGGTAACAGTAGAGATACTAACAGATAACAGTAGAGATGCTAACAGGTAACAGTAGAGATACTAACAGATAGGGAGGTAACAGTAGAGATACTAACAGGTAACAGTAGAGATACTAACAGATAGGGAGGTAACAGTAGAGATACTAACAGGTAACAGTAGAGATACTAACAGGTAACAGTAGAGATACTAACAGGTAACAGTAGAGATACTAACAGGTAACAGTAGAGATACTAACAGATAGGGAGGTAACAGTAGAGATACTAACAGGTAACAGTAGAGATACTAACAGGTAACAGTAGAGATACTAACAGGTAACAGGCTAACAGATAACAGTAGAGATACTAACAGGTAACAGTAGAGATACTAACAGGTAACAGTAGAGATACTAACAGGTAACAGTAGAGATACTAACAGGTAACAGTAGAGATACTAACAGATAGGGAGGTAACAGTAGAGATACTAACAGGTAACAGTAGAGATACTAACAGGTAACAGTAGAGATACTAACAGGTAACAGTAGAGATACTAACAGGTAACAGTAGAGATACTAACAGATAGGGAGGTAACAGTAGAGATACTAACAGGTAACAGTAGAGATACTAACAGGTAACAGCAGATATGCTAACAGATAACAGTAGAGATGCTAACAGGTAACAGTGGAGATACTAACAGATAGGGAGGTAACAGTAGAGATACTAACAGGTAACAGTAGACATACTAACAGGTAACAGTAGAGATACTAACAGGTAACAGTAGAGATACTAACAGATAGGGAGGTAACAGTAGAGATATTAACAGGTAACAATAGAGATACTAACAGATTACACTAGAGATACTAACAAGTAACAGTAGAGATGCTAACAGCTAGAGAGTTAACAGTAGAGATACTAACAGATGACAGTAGAGATACTAACAGGTAACAGTAGAAATACTAACAGGTAACAGTAGAGATACTAACAGGTAACAGTAGAGATACTAACAGATGACAGTAGAGATACTAACAGGTAACAGTAGAGATACTAACAGGTAACAGTAGAGATACTAACAGATGACAGTAGAGATACTAACAGGTAACAGTAGAGATACTAACAGGTATCAGTAGAGATACTAACAGATAGGGAGGTAACAGTAGAGATACTAACAGGTAACATTAGATATTCTAACAGATAACAGTAGAGATGCTAACAGGTAACAGTAGAGATGCTAACAGGTAACAGTAGAGATACTAACAGATAGGGAGGTAACAGTAGAGATACTAACAGATAGGGAGGTAACAGTAGAGATACTAACATGTAACAGTAGAGATACTAACAGATAGGGAGGTAACCGTAGAGATACTAACAGGTAACAATAGAGATACTAACAGGTAACAGTAGAGATACTAACAGATAGGGAGGTACCAGTAGAGATACTAACAGGTAACAGTAGAGATACTAACAGGTAACAGTAGAGATACTAACAGATAGGGAGGTAACAGTAGAGATACTAACAGGTAACAGTAGAGATACTAACAGGTAACAGTAGAGATACTAACAGGTAACAGTAGAGATCTAACAGATAGGGAGGTAACAGTAGAGATACTAACAGGTAACATTAGAGATACTAACAGGTAACAGTAGAGATACTAACAGGTAACAGTAGAGATACTAACAGGTAACAGTAGAGATACTAACAGGTAACAGTAGAGATACTAACAGGTAACAGTAGATATACTAACAGATAGGGAGGTAACAGTAGAGATACTAACAGGTACCAGTAGAGATACTAACAGATAGGGAGGTAACAGTAGAGATACTAACAGGTACCAGTAGAGATACTAACAGATAGGGAGGTAACAGTAGAGATACTAACAGATAGGGAGGTAACAGTAAAGATACTAACAGGTAACAGTAGAGATACTAACAGGTACCAGTAGAGATACTAACAGGTAACAGTAGAGATACTAACAGATGACAGTAGAGATACTAACAGGTAACAGTAGAGATACTAACAGGTAACAGTAGAGATACTAACAGGTAACAGTAGAGATACTAACAGGTAACAGTAGAGATACTAACAGGTAACAGTAGATATGCTAACAGATAACAGTAGAGATGCTAACAGGTAACAGTGGAGATACTAACAGATAGGGAGGTAACAGTAGAGATACTAACAGGTAACAGTAGAGATACTAACAGGTAACAGTAGAGATACTAACAGATAGGGAGGTAACAGTAGAGATACTAACAGGTAACAGTAGAGATACTAACAGGTAACAGTAGAGATACTAACAGGTAACAGTAGAGATACTAACAGATAGGGAGGTAACAGTAGAGATACTAACAGGTAACAGTAGAGATACTAACAGGTAACAGTAGATATGCTAACAGATAACAGTAGAGATGCTAACAGGTAACAGTGGAGATACTAACAGATAGGGAGGTAACAGTAGAGATACTAACAGGTAACAGTAGAGATACTAACAGGTAACAGTAGAGATACTAACAGGTAACAGTAGAGATACTAACAGATAGGGAGGTAACAGTAGAGATACTAACAGGTAACAATAGAGATACTAACAGATTACACTAGAGATACTAACAAGTAACAGTAGAGATGCTAACAGCTAGAGAGTTAACAGTAGAGATACTAACAGATGACAGTAGAGATACTAACAGGTAACAGTAGAGATACTAACAGATAGGGAGGTAACAGTAGAGATACTAACATGTAACAGTAGATATACTAACAGATAGGGAGGTAACCGTAGAGATACTAACAGGTAACAATAGAGATACTAACAGGTAACAGTAGAGATACTAACAGATAGGGAGGTACCAGTAGAGATACTAACAGGTAACAGTAGAGATACTAACAGGTAACAGTAGAGATACTAACAGATAGGGAGGTAACAGTAGAGATACTAACAGGTAACAGTAGAGATACTAACAGGTAACAGTAGAGATACTAACAGGTAACAGTAGAGATCTAACAGATAGGGAGGTAACAGTAGAGATACTAACAGGTAACATTAGAGATACTAACAGGTAACAGTAGAGATACTAACAGGTAACAGTAGAGATACTAACAGGTAACAGTAGAGATACTAACAGATAGGGAGGTAACAGTAGAGATACTAACAGGTAACAGTAGAGATACTAACAGGTAACAGTAGAGATACTAACAGGTAACAGTAGAGATCTAACAGATAGGGAGGTAACAGTAGAGATACTAACAGGTAACATTAGAGATACTAACAGGTAACAGTAGAGATACTAACAGGTAACAGTAGAGATACTAACAGGTAACAGTAGAGATACTAACAGGTAACAGTAGAGATACTAACAGATAGGGATGTAACAGTAGAGATACTAACAGGTACCAGTAGAGATACTAACAGATAGGGAGGTAACAGTAGAGATACTAACAGGTACCAGTAGAGATACTAACAGGTACCAGTAGAGATACTAACAGGTAACAGTAGAGATACTAACAGATGACAGTAGAGATACTAACAGGTAACAGTAGAGATACTAACAGGTAACAGTAGAGATACTAACAGGTAACAATAGAGATACTAACAGGTAACAGTAGAGATACTAACAGATAGAGAGTTAACAATAGAGATACTAACAGGAAGAGAGTTAACAATAGAGATACTAACAGGAAGAGAGTTAACAATAGAGATACTAACAGGTAGAGAGTTAACAATAGAGACACTAACAGGTAACAGTAGAGATACTAACAGATTGGGGGTAACAGTAGAGATACGGATTTGCATTGAGAAATCACTGCATTGACTACAGAAATAATTGCTGTTGATGTGTAGCCATTGACAATGGTAGAGGATGTCAGCTTCAATGCTCTAATGACATATCTAGAACGAGTCTACAAGATAGCATGTCAAAAAACTGCAATGGCCTGGATGGAGAAAATGTACAATTATTGCTATCCAAGTACAAAGCTCGGGCTTTCAAACAACAGATTGTTGGACGTCTCTAACAGTAACTGTTGGGATATACTAAAGACTAGGGAGTCAACTGTAGCAGAGAGACTCACTCTCTCTCGCATACACACACAGACGCGCGGAGTTGTGAAGACAACAGTAGGATTATGGTACACTGCAGACAGCGTTCAGCTTTTCTTTAAACAAACAGCACATTGAATTCTTTGTGCTGTATACCTCATAACACAAACTATGTGTACCCCATAACACAAAAGATGTGTACCCCATAACACAAACGATGTGTACCTCATAACACAACAGATGTGTACCCTAGATACCCCATAACACAAAAGATGTGTACCCCATAACAGAACAGATGTGTACCCTAGATACCCCATAACACAACAGATGTGTACCCTAGATACCCCATAACACAACAGATGTGTACCCTAGATACCCCATAACACAACAGATGTGTACCCTAGATACCCCGTAACACAACAGATGTGTACCCCATAACACAATAGATGTGTACCCCATAACACAATAGATGTGTACCCCGTAACACAATAGATGTGTACCCTAGATACCCAATAACACAGCAGATGTGTACCCTAGATACCCCATAACACAACAGATGTGTACCCTAGATATCCCGTAACACAACAGATGTGTACCCTAGATACCCCCTAACACAACAGCTGTGTACCCCATGATACCTGTATATGTAGTGTTACCTATATCTGTCCTCTGTAGTGATACCTATATCTGTCCTCTGTAGTGATACCTATATCTGTCCTCTATAGTGTTACCTATATCTGTCCCCTGTAGCGTTACCTCTATCTGTCCTCTGTAGTGTTACCTATACCTGTCCTCTATAGTGTTACCTCTATCTGTCCTCTGTAGTGTTACCTATATCTGTCCTCGGTAGTGTTACCTATATCTGTCCTCTGCAGTGTTACCTATATCTGTCCTCTGTAGTGTTACCTATATCTGTCCTCTGTAGTGATACCTATATCTGTCCTCTGTAGTGTTACCTATATCTGTCCTCTGTAGTGTTACCTATATCTGTCCCCTGTAGTGGTACCTATATCTGTCCTCTGTAGTGTTACCTATACCTGTCCTCTGTAGTGTTACCTATATCTGTCCTCTGTAGTGATACCTATATCTGTCCTCTATAGTGTTACCTATATCTGTCCTCTATAGTGTTACCTATATCTGTCCTCTGTAGTGTTACCTATATCTGTCCTCTGTAGTGTTACCTATACCTGTCCTCTGTAGTGTTACCTATATCTGTCCTCTGTAGTGTTACCTATATCTGTCCTCTATAGTGTTACCTATATCTGTCCTCTGTAGTGTTACCTATATATGTCCTCTGTAGTGTTACCTATATCTGTCCTCTGTAGTGTTACCTATATCTGTCCTCTGTAGTGTTACCTATACCTGTCCTCTGTAGTGTTACCTATATCTGTCCTCTGTAGTGATACCTATATCTGTCCTCTATAGTGTTACCTATATCTGTCCTCTATAGTGTTACCTATATCTGTCCTCTGTAGTGTTACCTATATCTGTCCTCTGTAGTGTTACCTATATCTGTCCTCTGTAGTGTTACCTATATCTGTCCTCTGTAGTGTTACCTATATCTGTCCTCTGTAGTGGTACCTATATCTGTCCTCTGTAGTGTTACCTATATCTGTCATCTGTAGTGTTACCTATATCTGTCCTCTGTAGCGTTACCTATATCTGTCCTCTGTAGCGTTACCTATATCTGTACCCTGTAGTGTTACCTACATCTGTCCTCTGTAGTGTTACCTATATCTGTCCTCTGTAGTGTTACCTATATCTGTCCTCTATAGTGTTACCTATACCTGTCCTCTGTAGTGTTACCTATACCTGTCCTCTGTAGTGTTACCTACATCTGTCCTCTGTAGTGTTACCTATATCTGTCCTCTGTAGTGTTACCTATATCTGTCCTCTATAGTGTTACCTATATCTGTCCTCTGTAGTGTTACCTCTATCTGTCCTCTATAGTGTTCCCTATATCTGTCCTCTGTAGTGTTACCTATATCTGTCAACTGTAGTGTTACCTATATCTGTCCTCTGTAGTGTTACCTATATCTGTCCTCTGTAGTGTTACCTATATCTGTCCTCTGTAGTGTTACCTATACCTGTCCTCTGTAGTGTTACCTATATCTGTCCTCTGTAGTGTTACCTATATCTGTCCCCTGTAGTGTTACCTATATCTGTCCTCTATAGTGTTACCTATACCTGTCCTCTATAGTGTTACCTATACCTGTCCTCTGTAGTGTTACCTATATCTGTCCTCTGTAGTGTTACCTATATCTGTCCTCTATAGTGTTACCTATACCTGTCCTCTATAGTGTTACCTATATCTGTCCTCTGTAGTGTTACCTATATCTGTCCTCTGTAGTGTTACCTATATCTGTCCTCTGTAGTGTTACCTATATCTGTCCTCTGTAGTGTTACCTATACCTGTCCTCTGTAGTGTTACCTATATCTGTCTTCTGTAGTGTTACCTACATCTGTCCTCGGTAGTGTTACCTATATCTGTCCTCTGTAGTGTTACCTATATCTGTCCTCTATAGTGTTACCTATATCTGTCCTCTGTAGTGTTACCTATATCTGTCCTCTGTAGTGTTACCTATATCTGTCCTCTGTAGTGTTACCTATATCTGTCCTCTGTAGTGTTACCTATATCTGTCCTCTGTAGTGTTACCTATATCTGTCCTCTGTAGTGATACCTATATCTGTCCTCTATAGTGTTACCTATATCTGTCCTCTATAGTGTTACCTATATCTGTCCTCTGTAGTGTTACCTATATCTGTCCTCTGTAGTGTTACCTATACCTGTCCTCTGTAGTGTTACCTATATCTGTCCTCTGTAGTGTTACCTATATCTGTCCTCTATAGTGTTACCTATATCTGTCCTCTGTAGTGTTACCTATATATGTCCTCTGTAGTGTTACCTATATCTGTCCTCTGTAGTGTTACCTATATCTGTCCTCTGTAGTGTTACCTATACCTGTCCTCTGTAGTGTTACCTATATCTGTCCTCTGTAGTGATACCTATATCTGTCCTCTATAGTGTTACCTATATCTGTCCTCTATAGTGTTACCTATATCTGTCCTCTGTAGTGTTACCTATATCTGTCCTCTGTAGTGTTACCTATATCTGTCCTCTGTAGTGTTACCTATATCTGTCCTCTGTAGTGGTACCTATATCTGTCCTCTGTAGTGTTACCTATATCTGTCATCTGTAGTGTTACCTATATCTGTCCTCTGTAGCGTTACCTATATCTGTCCTCTGTAGCGTTACCTATATCTGTACCCTGTAGTGTTACCTCTATCTGTACCCTGTAGTGTTACCTCTATCTGTACCCTGTAGTGTTACCTATATCTGTCCTCTGTAGTGTTACCTATATCTGTCCTCTGTAGTGTTACCTATATCTGTCCTCTGTAGTGTTACCTATACCTGTCCTCTGTAGTGTTACCTATATCTGTCCCCTGTACTGTTACCTCTATCTGTCCCCTGTAGTGTTCCCTATATCTGTCCTCTGTAGTGTTACCTATATCTGTCAACTGTAGTGTTACCTATATCTGTCCTCTGTAGTGTTACCTATATCTGTACCCTGTAGTGTTACCTATATCTGTCCCATGTAGTGTTACCTATATCTGTCCTCTATAGTGTTACCTATATCTGTCCTCTGTAGTGTTACCTATATCTGTCCTCTGTAGTGTTACCTATATCTGTCCTCTGTAGTGTTACCTATACCTGTCCTCTGTAGTGTTACCTATATATGTCCTCTGTAGTGTTACCTCTATCTGTCTTCTGTAGTGTTACCTATATCTGTCCTCTGTAGTGTTACCTATATATGTCCTCTGTAGTGTTACCTCTATCTGTCTTCTGTAGTGTTACCTATATCTGTCCCCTGTAGTGTTACCTATATCTGTCCCCTGTAGTGTTACCTATATCTGTCCTCTGTAGTGTTACCTATATCTGTCCTCTGTAGTGGTACCTATATCTGTCCTCTGTAGTGTTACCTATATCTGTCAACTGTAGTGTTACCTATATCTGTCCTCTGTAGTGTTACCTATATCTGTACCCTGTAGTGTTACCTATATCTGTCCAATGTAGTGTTACCTATATCTGTCCTCTGTAGTGTTACCTATATCTGTACCCTGTAGTGTTACCTATATCTGTCCTCTGTAGTGGTACCTATATCTGTCCTCTGTAGTGTTACCTATATCTGTCAACTGTAGTGTTACCTATATCTGTCCTCTGTAGTGTTACCTATATCTGTACCCTGTAGTGTTACCTATATCTGTCCTCTGTAGTGTTACCTATACCTGTCCTCTGTAGTGTTACCTATATCTGTCCCCTGTACTGTTTCCTCTATCTGTCCCCTGTAGTGTTCCCTATATCTGTCCTCTGTAGTGTTACCTATATCTGTCAACTGTAGTGTTACCTATATCTGTCCTCTGTAGTGTTACCTATATCTGTACCCTGTAGTGTTACCTATATCTGTCCCATGTAGTGTTACCTATATCTGTCCTCTATAGTGTTACCTATATCTGTCCTCTGTAGTGTTACCTATATCTGTCCTCTGTAGTGTTACCTATATCTGTCCTCTGTAGTGTTACCTATACCTGTCCTCTGTAGTGTTACCTATATATGTCCTCTGTAGTGTTACCTCTATCTGTCTTCTGTAGTGTTACCTATATCTGTCCCCTGTAGTGTTACCTATATCTGTCCCCTGTAGTGTTACCTATATCTGTCCTCTGTAGTGTTACCTATATCTGTCCTCTGTAGTGGTACCTATATCTGTCCTCTGTAGTGTTACCTATATCTGTCAACTGTAGTGTTACCTATATCTGTCCTCTGTAGTGTTACCTATATCTGTACCCTGTAGTGTTACCTATATCTGTCCAATGTAGTGTTACCTATATCTGTCCTCTATAGTGTTACCTATATCTGTCCTCTGTAGTGTTACCTATATCTGTCCTCTGTAGTGTTACCTATATCTGTCCTCTGTAGTGTTACCTATATCTGTCCTCTGTAGCGTTACCTATATCTGTACCCTGTAGTGTTACCTCTATCTGTACCCTGTAGTGTTACCTCTATCTGTACCCTGTAGTGTTACCTATATCTGTCCTCTGTAGTGTTACCTATATCTGTCCTCTGTAGTGTTACCTATACCTGTCCTCTGTAGTGTTACCTATATCTGTCCCCTGTACTGTTACCTCTATCTGTCCCCTGTAGTGTTCCCTATATCTGTCCTCTGTAGTGTTACCTATATCTGTCAACTGTAGTGTTACCTATATCTGTCCTCTGTAGTGTTACCTATATCTGTACCCTGTAGTGTTACCTATATATGTCCCATGTAGTGTTACCTATATCTGTCCTCTGTAGTGTTACCTATATCTGTCCTCTGTAGTGTTACCTATATCTGTCCTCTGTAGTGTTACCTATACCTGTCCTCTGTAGTGTTACCTATATATGTCCTCTGTAGTGTTACCTCTATCTGTCTTCTGTAGTGTTACCTATATCTGTCCCCTGTAGTGTTACCTATATCTGTCCCCTGTAGTGTTACCTATATCTGTCCTCTGTAGTGTTACCTATATCTGTCCTCTGTAGTGGTACCTATATCTGTCCTCTGTAGTGTTACCTATATCTGTCAACTGTAGTGTTACCTATATCTGTCCTCTGTAGTGTTACCTATATCTGTACCCTGTAGTGTTACCTATATCTGTCCAATGTAGTGTTACCTATATCTGTCCTCTATAGTGTTACCTATATCTGTCCTCTGTAGTGTTACCTATATCTGTCCTCTGTAGTGTTACCTATATCTGTCCTCTGTAGTGTTACCTATATCTGTCCTCTGTAGTGTTACCTATATCTGTCCTCTGTAGTGTTACCTATATCTGTCCTCTGTAGTGTTACCTATATCTGTCCTCTGTAGTGTTACCTATATCTGTCCTCTATAGTGTTACCTATATCTGTCCCCTTCAGTGTTACCTATATCTGTCCTCTGTAGTGTTACCTATATCTGTCCTCTATAGTGTTACCTATACCTGTCCTCTGTAGTGTTACCTATATCTGTCCTCTGTAGTGTTACCTATATCTGTCCTCTATAGTGTTACCTATACCTGTCCTCTATAGTGTTACCTATATCTGTCCTCTGTAGTGTTACCTATATCTGTCCTCTGTAGTGTTACCTATATCTGTCCTCTATAGTGTTACCTATATCTGTCCTCTGTAGTGTTACCTACCTATATCTGTCCTCTGTAGTGTTACCTATATCTGTACCCTGTAGTGTTACCTATATCTGTCCAATGTAGTGTTACCTATATCTGTCCTCTATAGTGTTACCTATATCTGTCCTCTGTAGTGTTACCTATATATGTCCTCTGTAGTGTTACCTATATCTGTCCTCTGTAGTGTTACCTATATCTGTCCTCTGTAGTGTTACCTATACCTGTCCTCTGTAGTGTTACCTATATCTGTCCTCTGTAGTGATACCTATATCTGTCCTCTATAGTGTTACCTATATCTGTCCTCTATAGTGTTACCTATATCTGTCCTCTGTAGTGTTACCTATATCTGTCCTCTGTAGTGTTACCTATACCTGTCCTCTGTAGTGTTACCTATATCTGTCCTCTGTAGTGTTACCTATATCTGTCCTCTATAGTGTTACCTATATCTGTCCTCTGTAGTGTTACCTATATCTGTCCTCTGTAGTGTTACCTATATCTGTCCTCTGTAGTGTTACCTATATCTGTCCTCTGTAGTGTTACCTATATCTGTCCTCTGTAGTGTTACCTATATCTGTCCTCTGTAGTGTTACCTATATCTGTCCTCTGTAGTACCTATATCTGTCCTCTGTAGTGTTACCTATATCTGTCATCTGTAGTGTTACCTATATCTGTCCTCTGTAGTGTTACCTATATCTGTACCCTGTAGTGTTACCTATATCTGTCCCATGTAGTGTTACCTCTATCTGTACCCTGTAGTGTTACCTCTATCTGTACCCTGTAGTGTTACCTATATCTGTCCTCTATAGTGTTACCTATATCTGTCCTCTGTAGTGTTACCTATATCTGTCCTCTGTAGTGTTACCTATACCTGTCCTCTGTAGTGTTACCTATATCTGTCCCCTGTACTGTTACCTCTATCTGTCCCCTGTAGTGTTCCCTATATCTGTCCTCTGTAGTGTTACCTATATCTGTCAACTGTAGTGTTACCTATATCTGTCCTCTGTAGTGTTACCTATATCTGTACCCTGTAGTGTTACCTATATCTGTCCCATGTAGTGTTATCTATATCTGTCCTCTATAGTGTTACCTATATCTGTCCTCTGTAGTGTTACCTATATCTGTCCTCTGTAGTGTTACCTATATCTGTCCTCTGTAGTGTTACCTATACCTGTCCTCTGTAGTGTTACCTATATATGTCCTCTGTAGTGTTACCTCTATCTGTCTTCTGTAGTGTTACCTATATCTGTCCTCTGTAGTGTTACCTATATCTGTCCCCTGTAGTGTTACCTATATCTGTCCTCTGTAGTGTTACCTATATCTGTCCTCTGTAGTGGTACCTATATCTGTCCTCTGTAGTGTTACCTATATCTGTCAACTGTAGTGTTACCTATATCTGTCCTCTGTAGTGTTACCTATATCTGTACCCTGTAGTGTTACCTATATCTGTCCAATGTAGTGTTACCTATATCTGTCCTCTATAGTGTTACCTATATCTGTCCTCTGTAGTGTTACCTATATCTGTCCTCTGTAGTGTTACCTATATCTGTCCTCTGTAGTGTTACCTATATCTGTCCTCTGTAGTGTTACCTATATCTGTCCTCTGTAGTGTTACCTATATCTGTCCTCTGTAGTGTTACCTATATCTGTCCTCTGTAGTGTTACCTATATCTGTCCTCTATAGTGTTACCTATATCTGTCCTCTGTAGTGTTACCTACCTATATCTGTCCTCTGTAGTGTTACCTAAATCTGTCCTCTGTAGTGTTACCTATATCTGTCCTCTATAGTGTTACCTAAATCTGTCCTCTGTAGTGTTACCTATATCTGTCCCCTTCAGTGTTACCTATATCTGTCCTCTGTAGTGTTACCTATATCTGTCCTCTGTAGTGTTACCTATATCTGTCCTCTGTAGTGTTACCTATATCTGTCCTCTGTAGTGTTACCTATATCTGTCCTCTATAGTGTTACCTATATCTGTCCAATGTAGTGTTACCTATATCTGTCCTCTATAGTGTTACCTATATCTGTCCTCTGTAGTGTTACCTATATCTGTCCTCTGTAGTGTTACCTATATCTGTCCTCTGTAGTGTTACCTATATCTGTCCTCTGTAGTGTTACCTATATCTGTCCTCTATAGTGTTACCTATATCTGTCCTCTGTAGTGTTACCTATATCTGTCCTCTGTAGTGTTACCTATATCTGTCCTCTGTAGTGTTACCTATATCTGTCCTCTATAGTGTTACCTATATCTGTCCTCTGTAGTGTTACCTACCTATATCTGTCCTCTGTAGTGTTACCTAAATCTGTCCTCTGTAGTGTTACCTATATCTGTCCCTGTAGTGTTACCTATATCTGTCCTCTGTAGTGTTACCTATATCTGTACCCTGTAGTGTTACCTATATCTGTCCTCTGTAGTGTTACCTATATCTGTCCTCTGTAGTGTTACCTATACCTGTCCTCTGTAGTGTTACCTATATCTGTCCCTGTAGTGTTACCTCTATCTGTCCCCTGTAGTGTTACCTATATCTGTCCTCTGTAGTGTTACCTATATCTGTCCTCTGTAGTGTTACCTATATCTGTCCTCTGTAGTGTTACCTATATCTGTCCTCTGTAGTGTTACCTATATCTGTCCTCTGTAGTGTTACCTATATCTGTCCTCTGTAGTGTTACCTATATCTGTCCTCTGTAGTGTTACCTATATCTGTCCTCTGTAGTGTTACCTATACCTGTCCTCTGTAGTGTTACCTATATCTGTCCTCTGTAGTGTTACCTATATCTGTCCTCTGTAGTGTTACCTATATCTGTCCCCTGTAGTGTTACCTATATCTGTCCCTGTAGTGTTACCTATATCTGTCCTCTGTAGTGTTACCTATATCTGTCCTCTGTAGTGTTATCTGTCCTCTGTAGTGTTACCTATATCTGTCCTCTGTAGTGTTACCTATATCTGTCCTCTGTAGTGTTACCTATATCTGTCCCTGTAGTGTTACCTATATCTGTCCAATGTAGTGTTACCTATATCTGTCCTCTATAGTGTTACCTATATCTGTCCTCTGTAGTGTTACCTATATCTGTCCTCTGTAGTGTTACCTATATCTGTCCTCTGTAGTGTTACCTATATCTGTCCTCTGTAGTGTTACCTATATCTGTCCTCTGTAGTGTTACCTATATCTGTCCTCTGTAGTGTTACCTATATCTGTCCTCTGTAGTGTTACCTATATCTGTCCTCTGTAGTGTTACCTATATCTGTCCTCTGTAGTGTTACCTATATCTGTCCTCTGTAGTGTTACCTATATCTGTCCTCTATAGTGTTACCTATACCTGTCCTCTGTAGTGTTACCTATATCTGTCCTCTGTAGTGTTACCTATATCTGTCCTCTATAGTGTTACCTATACCTGTCCTCTATAGTGTTACCTATATCTGTCCTCTGTAGTGTTACCTATATCTGTCCTCTGTAGTGTTACCTATATCTGTCCTCTATAGTGTTACCTATATCTGTCCTCTGTAGTGTTACCTACCTATATCTGTCCTCTGTAGTGTTACCTATATCTGTACCCTGTAGTGGTACCTATATCTGTCCAATGTAGTGTTACCTATATCTGTCCTCTATAGTGTTACCTATATCTGTCCTCTGTAGTGTTACCTATATATGTCCTCTGTAGTGTTACCTATATCTGTCCTCTGTAGTGTTACCTATATCTGTCCTCTGTAGTGTTACCTATACCTGTCCTCTGTAGTGTTACCTATATCTGTCCTCTGTAGTGATACCTATATCTGTCCTCTATAGTGTTACCTATATCTGTCCTCTATAGTGTTACCTATATCTGTCCTCTGTAGTGTTACCTATATCTGTCCTCTGTAGTGTTACCTATACCTGTCCTCTGTAGTGTTACCTATATCTGTCCTCTGTAGTGTTACCTATATCTGTCCTCTGTAGTGTTACCTATATCTGTCCTCTGTAGTGTTACCTATATCTGTCCTCTGTAGTGTTACCTATATCTGTCCTCTGTAGTGTTACCTATATCTGTCCTCTGTAGTGTTACCTATACCTGTCCTCTGTAGTGTTACCTATATCTGTCCTCTGTAGTGTTACCTATATCTGTCCTCTGTAGTGTTACCTATATCTGTCCTCTGTAGTGTTACCTATATCTGTCCTCTGTAGTGTTACCTATATCTGTCCTCTGTAGTGTTACCTATATCTGTCCTCTGTAGTGTTACCTATATCTGTCCTCTGTAGTGTTACCTATATCTGTCCTCTGTAGTGTTACCTATATCTGTCCTCTGTAGTGTTACCTATATCTGTCCTCTGTAGTATCTGTCCTCTGTAGTTACCTATATCTGTACCCTGTAGTGTTACCTCTATCTGTCCCTGTAGTGTTACCTCTATCTGTCCCCTGTAGTGTTACCTATATCTGTCCTCTGTAGTGTTACCTATATCTGTCCTCTGTAGTGTTACCTATATCTGTCCTCTGTAGTGTTACCTATACCTGTCCTCTGTAGTGTTACCTATATCTGTCCCCTGTACTGTTACCTCTATCTGTCCCCTGTAGTGTTCCCTATATCTGTCCTCTGTAGTGTTACCTATATCTGTCAACTGTAGTGTTACCTATATCTGTCCTCTGTAGTGTTACCTATATCTGTCCCTGTAGTGTTACCTATATCTGTCCCATGTAGTGTTACCTATATCTGTCCTCTATAGTGTTACCTATATCTGTCCTCTGTAGTGTTACCTATATCTGTCCTCTGTAGTGTTACCTATATCTGTCCTCTGTAGTGTTACCTATACCTGTCCTCTGTAGTGTTACCTATATATGTCCTCTGTAGTGTTACCTCTATCTGTCTTCTGTAGTGTTACCTATATCTGTCCTCTGTAGTGTTACCTATATCTGTCCCCTGTAGTGTTACCTATATCTGTCCTCTGTAGTGTTACCTATATCTGTCCTCTGTAGTGGTACCTATATCTGTCCTCTGTAGTGTTACCTATATCTGTCAACTGTAGTGTTACCTATATCTGTCCTCTGTAGTGTTACCTATATCTGTCCCCTGTAGTGTTACCTATATCTGTCCAATGTAGTGTTACCTATATCTGTCCTCTATAGTGTTACCTATATCTGTCCTCTGTAGTGTTACCTATATCTGTCCTCTGTAGTGTTACCTATATCTGTCCTCTGTAGTGTTACCTATATCTGTCCTCTGTAGTGTTACCTATATCTGTCCTCTGTAGTGTTACCTATATCTGTCCTCTGTAGTGTTACCTATATCTGTCCTCTGTAGTGTTACCTATATCTGTCCTCTGTAGTGTTACCTATATCTGTCCTCTGTAGTGTTACCTATATCTGTCCTCTGTAGTGTTACCTATATCTGTCCTCTGTCCTCTGTCCTCTAGTGTTACCTAAATCTGTCCTCTGTAGTGTTACCTATATCTGTCCCCTTCAGTGTTACCTATATCTGTCCTCTGTAGTGTTACCTATATCTGTCCTCTATAGTGTTACCTATACCTGTCCTCTGTAGTGTTACCTATATCTGTCCTCTGTAGTGTTACCTATATCTGTCCTCTGTAGTGTTACCTATATCTGTCCTCTGTAGTGTTACCTATATCTGTCCTCTGTAGTGTTACCTATATCTGTCCTCTGTAGTGTTACCTATATCTGTCCTCTGTAGTGTTACCTATATCTGTCCTCTGTAGTGTTACCTATATCTGTCCTCTATAGTGTTACCTATATCTGTCCTCTGTAGTGTTACCTATATCTGTCCTCTGTAGTGTTACCTATATCTGTCCTCTGTAGTGTTACCTATATCTGTCCTCTATAGTGTTACCTATATCTGTCCTCTGTAGTGTTACCTACCTATATCTGTCCTCTGTAGTGTTACCTAAATCTGTCCTCTGTAGTGTTACCTATATCTGTCCCCTGTAGTGTTACCTATATCTGTCCTCTGTAGTGTTACCTATATCTGTCCCCTGTAGTGTTACCTATAGCTGTCCTCTGTAGTGTTACCTATATCTGTCCTCTGTAGTGTTACCTATACCTGTCCTCTATAGTGTTACCTATACCTGTCCTCTGTAGTGTTACCTATATCTGTCCTCTGTAGTGTTACCTATATCTGTCCTCTATAGTGTTACCTATACCTGTCCTCTATAGTGTTACCTATATCTGTCCTCTGTAGTGTTACCTATATCTGTCCTCTGTAGTGTTACCTATACCTGTCCTCTATAGTGTTACCTATACTGTCCTCTATAGTGTTACCTATATCTGTCCTCTGTAGTGTTACCTATATCTGTCCTCTGTAGTGTTACCTATATCTGTCCTCTGTAGTGTTACCTATATCTGTCCTCTGTAGTGTTACCTATATCTGTCCTCTGTAGTGTTACCTATACCTGTCCTCTGTAGTGTTACCTATATCTGTCCTCTGTAGTGTTACCTATATCTGTCCACTGTAGTGTTACCTATATCTGTCCTCTGTAGTGTTACCTATATCTGTCCTCTGTAGTGTTACCTATATCTGTCCTCTGTAGTGTTACCTATACTGTCCTCTATAGTGTTACCTATATCTGTCCTCTGTAGTGTTACCTATATCTGTCCTCTGTAGTGTTACCTATACCTGTCCTCTATAGTGTTACCTATATCTGTCCTCTGTAGTGTTACCTATACCTGTCCTCTGTAGTGTTACCTATATCTGTCC
This sequence comes from Oncorhynchus nerka, assembly GCF_034236695.1. Classification (NCBI taxonomy): domain Eukaryota; kingdom Metazoa; phylum Chordata; class Actinopteri; order Salmoniformes; family Salmonidae; genus Oncorhynchus; species Oncorhynchus nerka. The sequence continues at coordinate 241,027 of NW_027040408.1, read as the reverse complement.
TCTGTAGTGTTACCTATATCTGTCCTCTGTAGTGTTACCTATATCTGTCCTCTATAGTGTTACCTATATCTGTCCTCTGTAGTGTTACCTATATATGTCCTCTGTAGTGTTACCTATATCTGTCCTCTGTAGTGTTACCTATATCTGTCCTCTGTAGTGTTACCTATATCTGTCCTCTGTAGTGTTACCTATATCTGTCCTCTGTAGTGATACCTATATCTGTCCTCTGTAGTGTTACCTATATATGTCCTCTGTAGTGTTCCCTATATCTGTCCTCTGTAGTGTTACCTATATCTGTCCCCTGTAGTGTTACCTATATCTGTCCTCTGTAGTGGTACCTATATCTGTCCTCTATAGTGTTACCTATACCTGTCCTCTATAGTGCTACCTATATCTGTCCCCTGTAGTGTTACCTATATCTGTCCTCTGTAGTGTTACCTATATCTGTCATCTGTAGTGTTACCTATATCTGTCCTCTGTAGTGTTACCTATATCTGTCCTCTGTAGTGTTACCTATATCTGTCCTCTGTAGTGTTACCTATATCTGTCCTCTGTAGTGTTACCTATATCTGTCCTCTGTAGTGTTACCTATACCTGTCCTCTATAGTGTTACCTATATCTGTCCTCTGTAGTGTTACCTATATCTGTCCTCTGTAGTGTTACCTATATCTGTCCTCTGTAGTGTTACCTATATCTGTCCTCTATAGTGTTACCTATACCTGTCCTCTGTAGTGTTACCTCTATCTGTCCTCTGTAGTGTTACCTATATATGTCCTCTGTAGTGTTACCTATATCTGTCCTCTGTAGTGTTACCTATACCTGTCCTCTGTAGTGTTACCTATATCTGTCCTCTGTAGTGTTACCTATATCTGTCCTCTGTAGTGTTACCTATATCTGTCCTCTGTAGTGTTACCTATATCTGTCCTCTGTAGTGTTACCTATATCTGTCCTCTGTAGTGTTACCTATACCTGTCCTCTGTAGTGTTACCTATATCTGTCCTCTGTAGTGTTACCTATACCTGTCCTCTGTAGTGTTACCTATATCTGTCCTCTGTAGTGTTACCTATATCTGTCCTCTGTAGTGTTACCTATATCTGTCCTCTGTAGTGTTACCTATATCTGTCCTCTGTAGTGTTACCTATATCTGTCCTCTGTAGTGTTACCTATATCTGTCCTCTGTAGTGTTACCTATATCTGTCCTCTGTAGTGTTACCTATATCTGTCCTCTGTAGTGTTACCTATATCTGTCCTCTGTAGTGTTACCTATATCTGTCCTCTGTAGTGTTACCTATATCTGTCCTCTGTAGTGTTACCTATATCTGTCCTCTGTAGTGTTACCTATACCTGTCCTCTATAGTGTTACCTATATCTGTCCTCTGTAGTGTTACCTATATCTGTCCTCTGTAGTGTTACCTATATCTGTCCTCTGTAGTGTTACCTATATCTGTCCAATGTAGTGTTACCTATATCTGTCCTCTATAGTGTTACCTATATCTGTCCTCTGTAGTGTTACCTATATCTGTCCTCTGTAGTGTTACCTATATCTGTCCTCTGTAGTGTTACCTATATCTGTCCTCTGTAGTGTTACCTATATCTGTCCTCTGTAGTGTTACCTATATCTGTCCTCTGTAGTGGTACCTATATCTGTCCTCTATAGTGTTACCTATACCTGTCCTCTATAGTGCTACCTATATCTGTCCCCTGTAGTGTTACCTATATCTGTCCTCTGTAGTGTTACCTATATCTGTCATCTGTAGTGTTACCTATATCTGTCCTCTGTAGTGTTACCTATATCTGTCCTCTGTAGTGTTACCTATATCTGTCCTCTGTAGTGTTACCTATATCTGTCCTCTGTAGTGTTACCTATATCTGTCCTCTGTAGTGTTACCTATACCTGTCCTCTATAGTGTTACCTATATCTGTCCTCTGTAGTGTTACCTATACCTGTCCTCTGTAGTGTTACCTATATCTGTCCTCTGTAGTGTTACCTATATCTGTCCTCTATAGTGTTACCTATACCTGTCCTCTGTAGTGTTACCTCTATCTGTCCTCTGTAGTGTTACCTATATATGTCCTCTGTAGTGTTACCTATATCTGTCCTCTGTAGTGTTACCTATACCTGTCCTCTGTAGTGTTACCTATATCTGTCCTCTGTAGTGTTACCTATACCTGTCCTCTGTAGTGTTACCTATATCTGTCCTCTGTAGTATTACCTATATCTGTCCTCTGTAATGTTACCTATATCTTTCCTCTGTAGTGTTACCTATACCTGTCCTCTGTAGTGTTACCTATATCTGTCCTCTGTAGTGTTACCTATACCTGTCCTCTGTAGTGTTACCTATATCTGTCCTCTGTAGTATTACCTATATCTGTCCTCTGTAGTGTTACCTATATCTGTCCTATGTAGTGTTACCTATATCTGTCCCCTGTAGTGTTACCTATATCTGTCCTCTGTAGTGTTACCTATATCTGTCCTCTGTAGTGTTACCTATATCTGTCCTCTGTAGTGTTACCTATATCTGTCCTCTGTAGTGTTACCTATATCTGTCCTCTGTAGTGTTACCTATATCTGTCCTCTGTAGTGTTACCTATATCTGTCCTCTGTAGTGTTACCTATATCTGTCCTCTATAGTGTTACCTATACCTGTCCTCTATAGTGTTACCTATATCTGTCCTCTGTAGTGTTACCTATATCTGTCCTCTGTAGTGTTACCTATATCTGTCATCTGTAGTGTTACCTATATCTGTCCTCTGTAGTGTTACCTATATCTGTCCTCTGTAGTGTTACCTATATCTGTCCTCTGTAGTGTTACCTATATCTGTCCTCTGTAGTGTTACCTATATCTGTCCTCTGTAGTGTTACCTATATCTGTCAACTGTCCTATATCTGTCCTCTGTAGTGTTACCTATATCTGTCCTCTGTAGTGTTACCTATATCTGTCCAATGTAGTGTTACCTATATCTGTCCTCTGTAGTGTTACCTATATCTGTCCTCTGTAGTGTTACCTATATCTGTCCTCTATAGTGTTACCTATACCTGTCCTCTATAGTGCTGTCCCTGTAGTGTTACCTATATCTGTCCTCTGTAGTGTTACCTATATCTGTCCTCTGTAGTGTTACCTATATCTGTCCTCTGTAGTGTTACCTATATCTGTCCTCTGTAGTGTTACCTATATCTGTCCTCTGTAGTGTTACCTATATCTGTCCTCTGTAGTGTTACCTATATCTGTCCTCTGTAGTGTTACCTATATCTGTCCTCTGTAGTGTTACCTATATCTGTCCTCTGTAGTGTTACCTATATCTGTCCTCTGTAGTGTTACCTATATCTGTCCAATGTAGTGTTACCTATATCTGTCCTCTATAGTGTTACCTATATCTGTCCTCTGTAGTGTTACCTATATCTGTCCTCTGTAGTGTTACCTATATCTGTCCTCTGTAGTGTTACCTATATCTGTCCTCTGTAGTGTTACCTATATCTGTCCCTCTGTAGTGTTACCTCTATCTGTACCCTGTAGTGTTACCTCTATCTGTACCTCTGTAGTGTTACCTATATCTGTCCTCTGTAGTGTTACCTATATCTGTCCTCTGTAGTGTTACCTATATCTGTCCTCTGTAGTGTTACCTATATCTGTCCTCTGTAGTGTTACCTATATCTGTCCTCTGTAGTGTTACCTATATCTGTCCCTGTAGTGTTACCTATATCTGTCCTCTGTAGTGTTACCTATATCTGTCAACTGTAGTGTTACCTATATCTGTCCTCTGTAGTGTTACCTATATCTGTCCTCTGTAGTGTTACCTATATCTGTCCTCTGTAGTGTTACCTATATCTGTCCTCTATAGTGTTACCTATATCTGTCCTCTGTAGTGTTACCTATATCTGTCCTCTGTAGTGTTACCTATATCTGTCCTCTGTAGTGTTACCTATATCTGTCCTCTGTAGTGTTACCTATATCTGTCCTCTGTAGTGTTACCTATATCTGTCCTCTGTAGTGTTACCTATATCTGTCCTCTGTAGTGTTACCTATATCTGTCCTCTGTAGTGTTACCTATATCTGTCCTCTGTAGTGTTACCTATATCTGTCCTCTGTAGTGTTACCTATATCTGTCAACTGTAGTGTTACCTATATCTGTCCTCTGTAGTGTTACCTATATCTGTCCTCTGTAGTGTTACCTATATCTGTCCTCTGTAGTGTTACCTATATCTGTCCTCTATAGTGTTACCTATATCTGTCCTCTGTAGTGTTACCTATATCTGTCCTCTGTAGTGTTACCTATATCTGTCCTCTGTAGTGTTACCTATATCTGTCCTCTGTAGTGTTACCTATATCTGTCCTCTGTAGTGTTACCTATATCTGTCCTCTGTAGTGTTACCTATATCTGTCCTCTGTAGTGTTACCTATATCTGTCCTCTGTAGTGTTACCTATATCTGTCCTCTGTAGTGTTACCTATATCTGTCCTCTGTAGTGTTACCTATATCTGTCCTCTGTAGTGTTACCTATATCTGTCCTCTGTAGTGTTACCTATATCTGTCCTCTATAGTGTTACCTATATCTGTCCTCTGTAGTGTTACCTATATCTGTCCTCTGTAGTGTTACCTATATCTGTCCTCTATAGTGTTACCTATATCTGTCCTCTATAGTGTTACCTATATCTGTCCTCTGTAGTGTTACCTATATCTGTCCTCTGTAGTGTTACCTATATCTGTCCTCTATAGTGTTACCTATATCTGTCCTCTGTAGTGTTACCTATATCTGTCCTCTGTAGTGTTACCTATATCTGTCCTCTGTAGTGTTACCTATATCTGTCCTCTGTAGTGTTACCTATATCTGTCCTCTATAGTGTTACCTATATCTGTCCTCTGTAGTGTTACCTATATCTGTCCTCTGTAGTGTTACCTATATCTGTCCTCTGTAGTGTTACCTATATCTGTCCTCTGTAGTGTTACCTATATCTGTCCTCTGTAGTGTTACCTATATCTGTCCTCTGTAGTGTTACCTATATCTGTCCTCTGTAGTGTTACCTATATCTGTCCTCTATAGTGTTACCTATATCTGTCCTCTGTAGTGTTACCTATATCTGTCCTCTGTAGTGTTACCTATACCTGTCCTCTGTAGTGTTACCTATATCTGTCCTCTGTAGTGTTACCTATATCTGTCCTCTGTAGTGTTACCTATATCTGTCCTCTGTAGTGTTACCTATATCTGTCCTCTGTAGTGTTACCTATATCTGTCCTCTGTAGTGTTACCTATATCTGTCCTCTGTAGTGTTACCTATATCTGTCCTCTGTAGTGTTACCTATATCTGTCCTCTGTAGTGTTACCTATATCTGTCCTCTGTAGTGTTACCTATATCTGTCCTCTGTAGTGTTACCTATATCTGTCCTCTGTAGTGTTACCTATATCTGTCCTCTGTAGTGTTACCTATATCTGTCCTCTGTAGTGTTACCTATATCTGTCCTCTGTAGTGTTACCTATATCTGTCCTCTGTAGTGTTACCTATATCTGTCATCTGTAGTGTTACCTATATCTGTCCTCTGTAGTGTTACCTATATCTGTCCTCTGTAGTGTTACCTATATCTGTCCCTGTAGTGTTACCTCTATAGTCCCTGTAGTGTTACCTATATCTGTCCCTGTAGTGTTACCTATATCTGTCCTATATCTGTCCTCTGTAGTGTTACCTATATCTGTCCTCTGTAGTGTTACCTATACCTGTCCTCTGTAGTGTTACCTATATCTGTCCCTGTACTGTTACCTCTATCTGTCCCCTGTAGTGTTACCTATATCTGTCCTCTGTAGTGTTACCTATATCTGTCCTGTAGTGTTACCTATATCTGTCCTCTGTAGTGTTACCTATATCTGTCCCTGTAGTGTTACCTATATCTGTCCCTGTAGTGTTACCTATATCTGTCCTCTATAGTGTTACCTATATCTGTCCTCTGTAGTGTTACCTATATCTGTCCTCTGTAGTGTTACCTATATCTGTCCTCTGTAGTGTTACCTATACCTGTCCTCTGTAGTGTTACCTATATATGTCCTCTGTAGTGTTACCTCTATCTGTCTTCTGTAGTGTTACCTATATCTGTCCCCTGTAGTGTTACCTATATCTGTCCTCTGTAGTGTTACCTATATCTGTCCTCTGTAGTGTTACCTATATCTGTCCTCTGTAGTGGTACCTATATCTGTCCTCTGTAGTGTTACCTATATCTGTCAACTGTAGTGTTACCTATATCTGTCCTCTGTAGTGTTACCTATATCTGTACCCTGTAGTGTTACCTATATCTGTCCTCTGTAGTGTTACCTATATCTGTCCTCTGTAGTGTTACCTATATCTGTCCTCTGTAGTGTTACCTATATCTGTCCTCTGTAGTGTTACCTATATCTCTGTAGTGTTACCTATATCTGTCCTCTGTAGTGTTACCTATATCTGTCCTCTGTAGTGTTACCTATATCTGTCCTCTGTAGTGTTACCTATATCTGTCCTCTGTAGTGTTACCTATATCTGTCCTCTGTAGTGTTACCTATATCTGTCCTCTGTAGTGTTACCTATATCTGTCCTCTGTAGTGTTACCTAAATCTGTCCTCTGTAGTGTTACCTATATCTGTCCTCTGTAGTGTTACCTATATCTGTCCTCTGTAGTGTTACCTATATCTGTCCCCTGTAGTGTTACCTATATCTGTCCTCTGTAGTGTTACCTATACCTGTCCTCTATAGTGTTACCTATATCTGTCCTCTGTAGTGTTACCTATATCTGTCCTCTGTAGTGTTACCTATATCTGTCCTCTATAGTGTTACCTATATCTGTCCTCTGTAGTGTTACCTATATCTGTCCTCTGTAGTGTTACCTATATCTGTCCTCTGTAGTGTTACCTATATCTGTCCTCTATAGTGTTACCTATATCTGTCCTCTGTAGTGTTACCTACCTATATCTGTCCTCTGTAGTGTTACCTATATCTGTCCTCTGTAGTGTTACCTATATCTGTCCTCTGTAGTGTTACCTATATCTGTCCCCTGTAGTGTTACCTATATCTGTCCTCTGTAGTGTTACCTATATCTGTCCTCTGTAGTGTTACCTATATCTGTCCTCTGTAGTGTTACCTATATCTGTCCTCTGTAGTGTTACCTATATCTGTCCTCTGTAGTGTTACCTATATCTGTCCTCTGTAGTGTTACCTATATCTGTCCTCTGTAGTGTTACCTATATCTGTCCTCTGTAGTGTTACCTATATCTGTCCTCTGTAGTGTTACCTATATCTGTCCTCTGTAGTGTTACCTATATCTGTCCTCTGTAGTGTTACCTATATCTGTCCTCTGTAGTGTTACCTATATCTGTCCTCTGTAGTGTTACCTATATCTGTCCCTGTAGTGTTACCTATATCTGTCCTCTGTAGTGTTACCTATATCTGTCCTCTGTAGTGTTACCTATATCTGTCCTCTGTAGTGTTACCTATATCTGTCCTCTGTAGTGTTACCTATACCTGTCCTCTGTAGTGTTACCTATATCTGTCCTCTGTAGTGTTACCTATATCTGTCCTCTGTAGTGTTACCTATACCTGTCCTCTATAGTGTTACCTATATCTGTCCTCTGTAGTGTTACCTATATCTGTCCTCTGTAGTGTTACCTATATCTGTCCTCTGTAGTGTTACCTATATCTGTCCTCTGTAGTGTTACCTATATATCTGTCCTCTGTAGTGTTACCTATATCTGTCCTCTGTAGTGTTACCTAAATCTGTCCTCTGTAGTGTTACCTATATCTGTCCTCTGTAGTGTTACCTATATCTGTCCTCTGTAGTGTTACCTATATCTGTCCCTGTAGTGTTACCTATATCTGTCCTCTGTAGTGTTACCTATATCTGTCCTCTGTAGTGTTACCTATATCTGTCCTCTGTAGTGTTACCTATATCTGTCCTCTGTAGTGTTACCTATATCTGTCCTCTGTAGTGTTACCTATATCTGTCCTCTGTAGTGTTACCTATATCTGTCCTCTGTAGTGTTACCTATATCTGTCCTCTGTAGTGTTACCTATATCTGTCCTCTGTAGTGTTACCTATACCTGTCCTCTGTAGTGTTACCTATATCTGTCCTCTGTAGTGTTACCTATATCTGTCCTCTGTAGTGTTACCTATATCTGTCCTCTGTAGTGTTACCTATATCTGTCCTCTGTAGTGTTACCTATATCTGTCCTCTGTAGTGTTACCTATATCTGTCCTCTGTAGTGTTACCTATATCTGTCCTCTGTAGTGTTACCTATATCTGTCCTCTGTAGTGTTACCTATATCTGTCCTCTGTAGTGTTACCTATATCTGTCCTCTGTAGTGTTACCTATATCCTGTCCTCTGTAGTGTTACCTATATCTGTCATCTGTAGTGTTACCTATATCTGTCCTCTGTAGTGTTACCTATATCTGTCCTCTATAGTGTTACCTATATCTGTCCTCTGTAGTGTTACCTATATCTGTCCTCTGTAGTGTTACCTATATCTGTCCTCTGTAGTGTTACCTATATCTGTCCTCTATAGTGTTACCTATATCTGTCCTCTATAGTGTTACCTATATCTGTCCTCTGTAGTGTTACCTATATCTGTCCTCTGTAGTGTTACCTATATCTGTCCTCTGTAGTGTTACCTATATCTGTCCTCTGTAGTGTTACCTATATCTGTCCTCTGTAGTGTTACCTATATCTGTCCTCTGTAGTGTTACCTATATCTGTCCTCTGTAGTGTTACCTATATCTGTCCTCTATAGTGTTACCTATATCTGTCCTCTGTAGTGTTACCTATATCTGTCCTCTGTAGTGTTACCTATATCTGTCCTCTGTAGTGTTACCTATATCTGTCCTCTGTAGTGTTACCTATATCTGTCCTCTGTAGTGTTACCTATATCTGTCCTCTGTAGTGTTACCTATATCTGTCCTCTGTAGTGTTACCTATATCTGTCCTCTGTAGTGTTACCTATATCTGTCCTCTGTAGTGTTACCTATATCTGTCCTCTGTAGTGTTACCTATATCTGTCCTCTGTAGTGTTACCTATATCTGTCCTCTGTAGTGTTACCTATATCTGTCCTCTGTAGTGTTACCTATATCTGTCCTCTGTAGTGTTACCTATATCTGTCCTCTGTAGTGTTACCTATATCTGTCCTCTGTAGTGTTACCTATATCTGTCCTCTGTAGTGTTACCTATATCTGTCCTCTGTAGTGTTACCTATATCTGTCCTCTGTAGTGTTACCTATATCTGTCCTCTGTAGTGTTACCTATATCTGTCCTCTGTAGTGTTACCTATATCTGTCCTCTGTAGTGTTACCTATATCTGTCCTCTGTAGTGTTACCTATATCTGTCCTCTGTAGTGTTACCTATATCTGTCCTCTGTAGTGTTACCTATATCTGTCCTCTGTAGTGTTACCTATATCTGTCCTCTGTAGTGTTACCTATATCTGTCCTCTGTAGTGTTACCTATATCTGTCCTCTGTAGTGTTACCTATATCTGTCCTCTGTAGTGTTACCTATATCTGTCCTCTGTAGTGTTACCTATATCTGTCCTCTGTAGTGTTACCTATATCTGTCCTCTGTAGTGTTACCTATATCTGTCCTCTGTAGTGTTACCTATATCTGTCCTCTGTAGTGTTACCTATATCTGTCCTCTGTAGTGTTACCTATATCTGTCCTCTGTAGTGTTACCTATATCTGTCCTCTGTAGTGTTACCTATATCTGTCCTCTGTAGTGTTACCTATATCTGTCCTCTGTAGTGTTACCTATATCTGTCCTCTGTAGTGTTACCTATATCTGTCCTCTGTAGTGTTACCTATATCTGTCCTCTGTAGTGTTACCTATATCTGTCCTCTGTAGTGTTACCTATATCTGTCCTCTGTAGTGTTACCTATATCTGTCCTCTGTAGTGTTACCTATATCTGTCCTCTGTAGTGTTACCTATATCTGTCCTCTGTAGTGTTACCTATATCTGTCCTCTGTAGTGTTACCTATATCTGTCCTCTGTAGTGTTACCTATATCTGTCCTCTGTAGTGTTACCTATATCTGTCCTCTGTAGTGTTACCTATATCTGTCCTCTGTAGTGTTACCTATATCTGTCCTCTGTAGTGTTACCTATATCTGTCCTCTGTAGTGTTACCTATATCTGTCCTCTGTAGTGTTACCTATATCTGTCCTCTGTAGTGTTACCTATATCTGTCCTCTGTAGTGTTACCTATATCTGTCCTCTGTAGTGTTACCTATATCTGTCCTCTGTAGTGTTACCTATATCTGTCCTCTGTAGTGTTACCTATATCTGTCCTCTGTAGTGTTACCTATATCTGTCCTCTGTAGTGTTACCTATATCTGTCCTCTGTAGTGTTACCTATATCTGTCCTCTGTAGTGTTACCTATATCTGTCCTCTGTAGTGTTACCTATATCTGTCCTCTGTAGTGTTACCTATATCTGTCCTCTGTAGTGTTACCTATATCTGTCCTCTGTAGTGTTACCTATATCTGTCCTCTGTAGTGTTACCTATATCTGTCCTCTGTAGTGTTACCTATATCTGTCCTCTGTAGTGTTACCTATATCTGTCCTCTGTAGTGTTACCTATATCTGTCCTCTGTAGTGTTACCTATATCTGTCCTCTGTAGTGTTACCTATATCTGTCCTCTGTAGTGTTACCTATATCTGTCCTCTGTAGTGTTACCTATATCTGTCCTCTGTAGTGTTACCTATATCTGTCCTCTGTAGTGTTACCTATATCTGTCCTCTGTAGTGTTACCTATATCTGTCCTCTGTAGTGTTACCTATATCTGTCCTCTGTAGTGTTACCTATATCTGTCCTCTGTAGTGTTACCTATATCTGTCCTCTGTAGTGTTACCTATATCTGTCCTCTGTAGTGTTACCTATATCTGTCCTCTGTAGTGTTACCTATATCTGTCCTCTGTAGTGTTACCTATACCTGTCCTCTGTAGTGTTACCTATATCTGTCCTCTGTAGTGTTACCTATACCTGTCCTCTGTAGTGTTACCTATATCTGTCCTCTGTAGTGTTACCTATATCTGTCCTCTGTAGTGTTACCTATATCTGTCCTCTGTAGTGTTACCTATATCTGTCCTCTGTAGTGTTACCTATATCTGTCCTCTGTAGTGTTACCTATATCTGTCCTCTGTAGTGTTACCTATATCTGTCCTCTGTAGTGTTACCTATATCTGTCCTCTGTAGTGTTACCTATATCTGTCCTCTGTAGTGTTACCTATACCTGTCCTCTGTAGTGTTACCTATATCTGTCCTCTGTAGTGTTACCTATATCTGTCCTCTGTAGTGTTACCTATATCTGTCCTCTGTAGTGTTACCTATATCTGTCCTCTGTAGTGTTACCTATATCTGTCCTCTGTAGTGTTACCTATATCTGTCCTCTGTAGTGTTACCTATATCTGTCCTCTGTAGTGTTACCTATATCTGTCCTCTGTAGTGTTACCTATATCTGTCCTCTGTAGTGTTACCTATATCTGTCCTCTGTAGTGTTACCTATATCTGTCCTCTGTAGTGTTACCTATATCTGTCCTCTGTAGTGTTACCTATATCTGTCCTCTGTAGTGTTACCTATATCTGTCCTCTGTAGTGTTACCTATATCTGTCCTCTGTAGTGTTACCTATATCTGTCCTCTGTAGTGTTACCTATATCTGTCCTCTGTAGTGTTACCTATATCTGTCCTCTGTAGTGTTACCTATATCTGTCCTCTGTAGTGTTACCTATATCTGTCCTCTGTAGTGTTACCTATATCTGTCCTCTGTAGTGTTACCTATATCTGTCCTCTGTAGTGTTACCTATATCTGTCCTCTGTAGTGTTACCTATATCTGTCCTCTGTAGTGTTACCTATATCTGTCCTCTGTAGTGTTACCTATATCTGTCCTCTGTAGTGTTACCTATATCTGTCCTCTGTAGTGTTACCTATATCTGTCCTCTGTAGTGTTACCTATATCTGTCCTCTGTAGTGTTACCTATACCTGTCCTCTGTAGTGTTACCTATATCTGTCCTCTGTAGTGTTACCTATATCTGTCCTCTGTAGTGTTACCTATATCTGTCCTCTGTAGTGTTACCTATACCTGTCCTCTGTAGTGTTACCTATATCTGTCCTCTGTAGTGTTACCTATATCTGTCCTCTGTAGTGTTACCTATATCTGTCCTCTGTAGTGTTACCTATATCTGTCCTCTGTAGTGTTACCTATATCTGTCCTCTGTAGTGTTACCTATATCTGTCCTCTGTAGTGTTACCTATATCTGTCCTCTGTAGTGTTACCTATATCTGTCCTCTGTAGTGTTACCTATATCTGTCCTCTGTAGTGTTACCTATATCTGTCCTCTGTAGTGTTACCTATATCTGTCCTCTGTAGTGTTACCTATATCTGTCCTCTGTAGTGTTACCTATATCTGTCCTCTGTAGTGTTACCTATATCTGTCCTCTGTAGTGTTACCTATATCTGTCCTCTGTAGTGTTACCTATATCTGTCCTCTGTAGTGTTACCTATATCTGTCCTCTGTAGTGTTACCTATATCTGTCCTCTGTAGTGTTACCTATATCTGTCCCCTGTAGTGTTACCTATATCTGTCCTCTGTAGTGTTACCTATATCTGTCCTCTGTAGTGTTACCTATATCTGTCCTCTGTAGTGTTACCTATATCTGTCCTCTGTAGTGTTACCTATATCTGTCCTCTGTAGTGTTACCTATATCTGTCCTCTGTAGTGTTACCTATATCTGTCCTCTGTAGTGTTACCTATATCTGTCCTCTGTAGTGTTACCTATATCTGTCCTCTGTAGTGTTACCTATATCTGTCCTCTGTAGTGTTACCTATATCTGTCCTCTGTAGTGTTACCTATATCTGTCCTCTGTAGTGTTACCTATATCTGTCCTCTGTAGTGTTACCTATATCTGTCCTCTGTAGTGTTACCTATATCTGTCCTCTGTAGTGTTACCTATATCTGTCCTCTGTAGTGTTACCTATATCTGTCCTCTGTAGTGTTACCTATATCTGTCCTCTGTAGTGTTACCTATATCTGTCCTCTGTAGTGTTACCTATATCTGTCCTCTGTAGTGTTACCTATATCTGTCCTCTGTAGTGTTACCTATATCTGTCCTCTGTAGTGTTACCTATATCTGTCCTCTGTAGTGTTACCTATATCTGTCCTCTGTAGTGTTACCTATATCTGTCCTCTGTAGTGTTACCTATATCTGTCCTCTATAGTGTTACCTATATCTGTCCTCTGTAGTGTTACCTATATCTGTCCTCTGTAGTGTTACCTATATCTGTCCTCTGTAGTGTTACCTATATCTGTCCTCTGTAGTGTTACCTATATCTGTCCTCTGTAGTGTTACCTATATCTGTCCTCTGTAGTGTTACCTATATCTGTCCTCTGTAGTGTTACCTATATCTGTCCTCTGTAGTGTTACCTATATCTGTCCTCTGTAGTGTTACCTATATCTGTCCTCTGTAGTGTTACCTATATCTGTCCTCTGTAGTGTTACCTATATCTGTCCTCTGTAGTGTTACCTATACCTGTCCTCTGTAGTGTTACCTATATCTGTCCTCTGTAGTGTTACCTATATCTGTCCTCTGTAGTGTTACCTATATCTGTCCTCTGTAGTGTTACCTATATCTGTCCTCTGTAGTGTTACCTATATCTGTCCTCTGTAGTGTTACCTATATCTGTCCTCTGTAGTGTTACCTATATCTGTCCTCTGTAGTGTTACCTATATCTGTCCTCTGTAGTGTTACCTATATCTGTCCTCTGTAGTGTTACCTATATCTGTCCTCTGTAGTGTTACCTATATCTGTCCTCTGTAGTGTTACCTATATCTGTCCTCTGTAGTGTTACCTATATCTGTCCTCTGTAGTGTTACCTATATCTGTCCCCTGTAGTGTTACCTATATCTGTCCTCTGTAGTGTTACCTATATCTGTCCTCTGTAGTGTTACCTATATCTGTCCTCTGTAGTGTTACCTATATCTGTCCTCTGTAGTGTTACCTATATCTGTCCTCTGTAGTGTTACCTATATCTGTCCTCTGTAGTGTTACCTATATCTGTCCTCTGTAGTGTTACCTATATCTGTCCTCTGTAGTGTTACCTATATCTGTCCTCTGTAGTGTTACCTATATCTGTCCTCTGTAGTGTTACCTATATCTGTCCTCTGTAGTGTTACCTATATCTGTCCTCTGTAGTGTTACCTATATCTGTCCTCTGTAGTGTTACCTATATCTGTCCTCTGTAGTGTTACCTATATCTGTCCTCTGTAGTGTTACCTATATCTGTCCTCTGTAGTGTTACCTATATCTGTCCTCTGTAGTGTTACCTATATCTGTCCTCTGTAGTGTTACCTATATCTGTCCCTGTAGTGTTACCTATATCTGTCCTCTGTAGTGTTACCTATATCTGTCCTCTGTAGTGTTACCTATATCTGTCCTCTGTAGTGTTACCTATATCTGTCCTCTGTAGTGTTACCTATATCTGTCCTCTGTAGTGTTACCTATATCTGTCCTCTGTAGTGTTACCTATATCTGTCCTCTGTAGTGTTACCTATATCTGTCCTCTGTAGTGTTACCTATATCTGTCCTCTGTAGTGTTACCTATATCTGTCCTCTGTAGTGTTACCTATATCTGTCCTCTGTAGTGTTACCTATATCTGTCCTCTGTAGTGTTACCTATATCTGTCCTCTGTAGTGTTACCTATATCTGTCCTCTGTAGTGTTACCTATATCTGTCCTCTGTAGTGTTACCTATATCTGTCCTCTGTAGTGTTACCTATATCTGTCCTCTGTAGTGTTACCTATATCTGTCCTCTGTAGTGTTACCTATATCTGTCCTCTATAGTGTTACCTATATCTGTCCTCTGTAGTGTTACCTATATCTGTCCTCTGTAGTGTTACCTATATCTGTCCTCTGTAGTGTTACCTATATCTGTCCTCTGTAGTGTTACCTATATCTGTCCTCTGTAGTGTTACCTATATCTGTCCTCTGTAGTGTTACCTATATCTGTCCTCTGTAGTGTTACCTATATCTGTCCTCTGTAGTGTTACCTATATCTGTCCTCTGTAGTGTTACCTATATCCTGTCCTCTATAGTGTTACCTATATCTGTCCTCTGTAGTGTTACCTATATCTGTCCTCTGTAGTGTTACCTATATCTGTCCTCTGTAGTGTTACCTATATCTGTCCTCTATAGTGTTACCTATATCTGTCCTCTGTAGTGTTACCTATATCTGTCCTCTGTAGTGTTACCTATATCTGTCCTCTGTAGTGTTACCTATATCTGTCCTCTGTAGTGTTACCTATACCTGTCCTCTGTAGTGTTACCTATATCTGTCCTCTGTAGTGTTACCTATATCTGTCCTCTGTAGTGTTACCTATACTGTCCTCTGTAGTGTTACCTATATCTGTCCTCTGTAGTGTTACCTATATCTGTCCTCTGTAGTGTTACCTATATCTGTCCTCTGTAGTGTTACCTATATCTGTCCTCTGTAGTGTTACCTATATCTGTCCTCTGTAGTGTTACCTATATCTGTCCTCTGTAGTGTTACCTATATCTGTCCTCTGTAGTGTTACCTATATCTGTCCTCTGTAGTGTTACCTATATCTGTCCTCTGTAGTGTTACCTATATCTGTCCTCTGTAGTGTTACCTATATCTGTCCTCTGTAGTGTTACCTATATCTGTCCTCTGTAGTGTTACCTATATCTGTCCTCTGTAGTGTTACCTATATCTGTCCTCTGTAGTGTTACCTATATCTGTCCTCTGTAGTGTTACCTATATCTGTCCTCTGTAGTGTTACCTATATCTGTCCTCTGTAGTGTTACCTATATCTGTCCTCTGTAGTGTTACCTATATCTGTCCTCTGTAGTGTTACCTATATCTGTCCTCTGTAGTGTTACCTATATCTGTCCTCTGTAGTGTTACCTATATCTGTCCTCTGTAGTGTTACCTATATCTGTCCTCTATAGTGTTACCTATACCTGTCCTCTGTAGTGTTACCTATATCTGTCCTCTGTAGTGTTACCTATATCTGTCCTCTGTAGTGTTACCTATATCTGTCCTCTGTAGTGTTACCTATATCTGTCCTCTGTAGTGTTACCTATATCTGTCCTCTGTAGTGTTACCTATATCTGTCCTCTGTAGTGTTACCTATATCTGTCCTCTGTAGTGTTACCTATATCTGTCCTCTGTAGTGTTACCTATATCTGTCCTCTGTAGTGTTACCTATATCTGTCCTCTGTAGTGTTACCTATATCTGTCCTCTGTAGTGTTACCTATACCTGTCCTCTGTAGTGTTACCTATATCTGTCCTCTGTAGTGTTACCTATATCTGTCCTCTGTAGTGTTACCTATATCTGTCCTCTGTAGTGTTACCTATATCTGTCCTCTGTAGTGTTACCTATATCTGTCCTCTGTAGTGTTACCTATATCTGTCCTCTGTAGTGTTACCTATATCTGTCCTCTGTAGTGTTACCTATATCTGTCCTCTGTAGTGTTACCTATACCTGTCCTCTGTAGTGTTACCTATATCTGTCCTCTGTAGTGTTACCTATATCTGTCCTCTATAGTGTTACCTATACCTGTCCTCTGTAGTGTTACCTATATCTGTCCTCTGTAGTGTTACCTATATCTGTCCTCTGTAGTGTTACCTATATCTGTCCTCTGTAGTGTTACCTATATCCTGTCCTCTGTAGTGTTACCTATATCTGTCCTCTATAGTGTTACCTATATCTGTCCTCTGTAGTGTTACCTATACCTGTCCTCTGTAGTGTTACCTATATCTGTCCTCTGTAGTGTTACCTATATCTGTCCTCTGTAGTGTTACCTATATCTGTCCTCTGTAGTGTTACCTATATCTGTCCTCTGTAGTGTTACCTATATCTGTCCTCTGTAGTGTTACCTATATCTGTCCTCTGTAGTGTTACCTATATCTGTCCTCTGTAGTGTTACCTATATCTGTCCTCTGTAGTGTTACCTATATCTGTCCACTGTAGTGTTACCTATATCTGTCCTCTGTAGTGTTACCTATATCTGTCCTCTGTAGTGTTACCTATATCTGTCCTCTATAGTGTTACCTATACCTGTCCTCTATAGTGTTACCTATATCTGTCCTCTGTAGTGTTACCTATATCTGTCCTCTGTAGTGTTACCTATATCTGTCCTCTGTAGTGTTACCTATATCTGTCCTCTGTAGTGTTACCTATACCTGTCCTCTGTAGTGTTACCTATATCTGTCCTCTGTAGTGTTACCTATATCTGTCCTCTGTAGTGTTACCTATATCTGTCCTCTGTAGTGTTACCTATATCTGTCCTCTGTAGTGTTACCTATATCTGTCCTCTGTAGTGTTACCTATATCTGTCCTCTGTAGTGTTACCTATATCTGTCCTCTGTAGTGTTACCTATATCTGTCCTCTGTAGTGTTACCTATATCTGTCCTCTGTAGTGTTACCTATATCTGTCCTCTGTAGTGTTACCTATATCTGTCCTCTGTAGTGTTACCTATATCTGTCCTCTGTAGTGTTACCTATATCTGTCCTCTGTAGTGTTACCTATATCTGTCCTCTGTAGTGTTACCTATATCTGTCCTCTGTAGTGTTACCTATATCTGTCCTCTGTAGTGTTACCTATATCTGTCCTCTGTAGTGTTACCTATATCTGTCCTCTGTAGTGTTACCTATATCTGTCCTCTGTAGTGTTACCTATATCTGTCCTCTGTAGTGTTACCTATATCTGTCCTCTGTAGTGTTACCTATATCTGTCCTCTGTAGTGTTACCTATATCTGTCCTCTGTAGTGTTACCTATATCTGTCCTCTGTAGTGTTACCTATATCTGTCCTGTAGTGTTACCTATATCTGTCCTCTGTAGTGTTACCTATACCTGTCCTCTGTAGTGTTACCTATATCTGTCCTCTGTAGTGTTACCTATATCTGTCCTCTGTAGTGTTACCTATATCTGTCCTCTGTAGTGTTACCTATATCTGTCCTCTGTAGTGTTACCTATATCTGTCCTCTGTAGTGTTACCTATATCTGTCCTCTGTAGTGTTACCTATATCTGTCCTCTGTAGTGTTACCTATATCTGTCCTCTGTAGTGTTACCTATATCTGTCCTCTGTAGTGTTACCTATATCTGTCCTCTGTAGTGTTACCTATATCTGTCCTCTATAGTGTTACCTATATCTGTCCTCTGTAGTGTTACCTATATCTGTCCTCTGTAGTGTTACCTAAATCTGTCCTCTGTAGTGTTACCTATATCTGTCCTCTGTAGTGTTACCTATATCTGTCCTCTGTAGTGTTACCTATATCTGTCCCCTGTAGTGTTACCTATATCTGTCCTCTGTAGTGTTACCTATATCTGTCCTCTGTAGTGTTACCTATATCTGTCCTCTGTAGTGTTACCTATATCTGTCCTCTGTAGTGTTACCTATACCTGTCCTCTATAGTGTTACCTATACCTGTCCTCTATAGTGTTACCTATACCTGTCCTCTATAGTGTTACCTATACCTGTCCTCTATAGTGTTACCTATACATGTCCTCTATAGTGTTACCTATATCTGTCCTCTGTAGTGTTACCTATACCTGTCCTCTGTAGTGTTACCTATATCTGTCCTCTGTAGTGTTACCTATATCTGTCCTCTGTAGTGTTACCTATATCTGTCCTCTGTAGTGTTACCTATACCTGTCCCCTGTAGTGTTACCTATATCTGTCCTCTGTAGTGTTACCTATATCTGTCCACTGTAGTGTTACCTATATCTGTCCTCTGTAGTGTTACCTATATCTGTCCTCTGTAGTGTTACCTATATCTGTCCTCTATAGTGTTACCTATACCTGTCCTCTATAGTGTTACCTATATCTGTCCTCTGTAGTGTTACCTATATCTGTCCTCTGTAGTGTTACCTATATCTGTCCTCTGTAGTGTTACCTATATCTGTCCTCTGTAGTGTTACCTATACCTGTCCTCTGTAGTGTTACCTATATCTGTCCTCTGTAGTGTTACCTATATCTGTCCTCTGTAGTGTTACCTATATCTGTCCTCTATAGTGTTACCTATACCTGTCCTCTGTAGTGTTACCTATACCTGTCCTCTGTAGTGTTACCTATATCTGTCCTCTGTAGTGTTACCTATATCTGTCCTCTATAGTGTTACCTATACCTGTCCTCTATAGTGTTACCTATATCTGTCCTCTGTAGTGTTACCTATATCTGTCCTCTGTAGTGTTACCTATATCTGTCCTCTGTAGTGTTACCTATATCTGTCCTCTGTAGTGTTACCTATATCTGTCCTCTGTAGTGTTACCTATATCTGTCCTCTGTAGTGATACCTATATCTGTCCTCTGTAGTGTTACCTATATATGTCCTCTGTAGTGTTACCTATATCTGTCCTCTGTAGTGTTACCTATATCTGTCCCCTGTAGTGTTACCTATATCTGTCCTCTGTAGTGTTACCTATATCTGTCCTCTGTAGTGTTACCTATACCTGTCCTCTATAGTGTTACCTATATCTGTCCTCTGTAGTGTTACCTATATCTGTCCTCTGTAGTGTTACCTATATCTGTCCTCTGTAGTGTTACCTATATCTGTCCTCTGTAGTGTTACCTATATCTGTCCTCTGTAGTGTTACCTATATCTGTCCTCTGTAGTGTTACCTATATCTGTCCTCTGTAGTGTTACCTATATCTGTCCTCTGTAGTGTTACCTATATCTGTCCTCTATAGTGTTACCTATATCTGTCCTCTGTAGTGTTACCTATATCTGTCCTCTGTAGTGTTACCTATATCTGTCCTCTGTAGTGTTACCTATATATGTCCTCTGTAGTGTTACCTATATCTGTCCTCTGTAGTGTTACCTATATCTGTCCTCTGTAGTGTTACCTATATCTGTCCTCTGTAGTGTTACCTATACCTGTCCTCTGTAGTGTTACCTATATCTGTCCTCTGTAGTGTTACCTATATCTGTCCTCTGTAGTGTTACCTATATCTGTCCTCTATAGTGTTACCTATATCTGTCCTCTATAGTGTTACCTATATCTGTCCTCTGTAGTGTTACCTATACCTGTCCTCTGTAGTGTTACCTATATCTGTCCTCTGTAGTGTTACCTATATCTGTCCTCTGTAGTGTTACCTATATCTGTCCTCTGTAGTGTTACCTATATCTGTCCTCTGTAGTGTTACCTATATCTGTCCTCTGTAGTGTTACCTATATCTGTCCTCTGTAGTGTTACCTATATCTGTCCTCTGTAGTGTTACCTATATCTGTCCTCTGTAGTGTTACCTATATCTGTCCTCTGTAGTGTTACCTATACCTGTCCTCTATAGTGTTACCTATATCTGTCCTCTGTAGT
The DNA here is from genome assembly GCF_034236695.1 of Oncorhynchus nerka. NCBI lineage: Eukaryota > Metazoa > Chordata > Actinopteri > Salmoniformes > Salmonidae > Oncorhynchus > Oncorhynchus nerka. The sequence continues at coordinate 220,686 of NW_027040408.1, read as the reverse complement.
GTTACCTATATCTGTCCTCTGTAGTGTTACCTATATCTGTCCTCTGTAGTGTTACCTATATCTGTCCTCTGTAGTGTTACCTATATAGTCCTCTGTAGTGTTACCTATATCTGTCCTCTGTAGTGTTACCTATATCTGTCCTCTGTAGTGTTACCTATACCTGTCCTCTATAGTGTTACCTATACCTGTCCTCTATAGTGTTACCTATATCTGTCCTCTGTAGTGTTACCTATATCTGTCCTCTGTAGTGTTACCTATACCTGTCCTCTATAGTGTTACCTATATCTGTCCTCTGTAGTGTTACCTATATCTGTCCTCTGTAGTGTTACCTATATCTGTCCTCTGTAGTGTTACCTATATCTGTCCTCTGTAGTGTTACCTATATCTGTCCTCTGTAGTGTTACCTATATCTGTCCTCTGTAGTGTTACCTATATCTGTCCTCTGTAGTGTTACCTATATCTGTCCTCTGTAGTGTTACCTATATCTGTCCTCTGTAGTGTTACCTATATCTGTCCTCTGTAGTGTTACCTATATCTGTCCTCTGTAGTGTTACCTATATCTGTCCTCTATAGTGTTACCTATACCTGTCCTCTGTAGTGTTACCTATATCTGTCCTCTGTAGTGTTACCTATATCTGTCCTCTGTAGTGTTACCTATATCTGTCATCTGTAGTGTTACCTATATCTGTCCTCTGTAGTGTTACCTATATCTGTCCTCTGTAGTGTTACCTATATCTGTCCTCTGTAGTGTTACCTATATCTGTCCTCTGTAGTGTTACCTATACCTGTCCTCTATAGTGTTACCTATATCTGTCCTCTGTAGTGTTACCTATACCTGTCCTCTATAGTGTTACCTATACCTGTCCTCTGTAGTGTTACATATACCTGTCCTCTGTAGTGTTACCTATATCTGTCCTCTATAGTGTTACCTATATCTGTCCTCTGTAGTGTTACCTATATCTGTCCTCTGTAGTGTTACCTATATCTGTCCTCTGTAGTGTTACCTATATCTGTCCTCTGTAGTGTTACCTATACCTGTCCTCTATAGTGTTACCTATATCTGTCCTCTGTAGTGTTACCTATATCTGTCCTCTGTAGTGTTACCTATATCTGTCCTCTATAGTGTTACCTATATCTGTCCTCTGTAGTGTTACCTACCTATATCTGTCCTCTGTAGTGTTACCTAAATCTGTCCTCTGTAGTGTTACCTATATCTGTCCCCTGTAGTGTTACCTATATCTGTCCTCTGTAGTGTTACCTATATCTGTCCCCTGTAGTGTTACCTATAGCTGTCCTCTGTAGTGTTACCTATATCTGTCCTCTGTAGTGTTACCTATACCTGTCCTCTATAGTGTTACCTATACCTGTCCTCTGTAGTGTTACCTATATCTGTCCTCTGTAGTGTTACCTATATCTGTCCTCTATAGTGTTACCTATACCTGTCCTCTATAGTGTTACATATACCTGTCCTCTATAGTGTTACCTATACCTGTCCTATATAGTGTTACCTATACCTGTCCTCTATAGTGTTACCTATACCTGTCCTCTATAGTGTTACCTATATCTGTCCTCTGTAGTGTTACCTATACCTGTCCTCTGTAGTGTTACCTATATCTGTACCCTGTAGTGTTACCTATATCTGTCCTCTGTAGTGTTACCTACATCTGTCCTCTGTAGTGTTACCTATACCTGTCCTCTGTAGTGTTACCTATATCTGTCCTCTGTAGTGTTACCTATATCTGTCCACTGTAGTGTTACCTATATCTGTCCTCTGTAGTGTTACCTATATCTGTCCTCTGTAGTGTTACCTATATCTGTCCTCTATAGTGTTACCTATACCTGTCCTCTATAGTGTTACCTATATCTGTCCTCTGTAGTGTTACCTATATCTGTCCTCTGTAGTGTTACCTATATCTGTCCTCTGTAGTGTTACCTATATCTGTCCTCTGTAGTGTTACCTATACCTGTCCTCTGTAGTGTTACCTATATCTGTCATCTGTAGTGTTACCTATATCTGTCCCCTGTAGTGTTACCTATATCTGTCCTCTATAGTGTTACCTATACCTGTCCTCTATAGTGTTACCTATACCTGTCCTCTGTAGTGTTACCTATATCTGTCCTCTGTAGTGTTACCTATATCTGTCCTCTATAGTGTTACCTATACCTGTCCTCTATAGTGTTACCTATATCTGTCCTCTGTAGTGTTACCTATATATGTCCTCTGTAGTGTTACCTATATCTGTCCTCTGTAGTGTTACCTATATCTGTCCTCTGTAGTGTTACCTATATCTGTCCTCTGTAGTGTTACCTATATCTGTCCTCTGTAGTGATACCTATATCTGTCCTCTGTAGTGTTACCTATATATGTCCTCTGTAGTGTTACCTATATCTGTCCTCTGTAGTGTTACCTATATCTGTCCTCTGTAGTGTTACCTATATCTGTCCTCTGTAGTGTTACCTATATCTGTCCTCTATAGTGTTACCTATACCTGTCCTCTATAGTGCTACCTATATCTGTCCCCTGTAGTGTTACCTATATCTGTCCTCTGTAGTGTTACCTATATCTGTCATCTGTAGTGTTACCTATATCTGTCCTCTGTAGTGTTACCTATATCTGTCCTCTGTAGTGTTACCTATATCTGTCCTCTGTAGTGTTACCTATATCTGTCCTCTGTAGTGTTACCTATATCTGTCCTCTGTAGTGTTACCTATATCTGTCCTCTGTAGTGTTACCTATATCTGTCCTCTGTAGTGTTACCTATATCTGTCCTCTGTAGTGTTACCTATACCTGTCCTCTGTAGTGTTACCTATATCTGTCCTCTGTAGTGTTACCTATACCTGTCCTCTGTAGTGTTACCTATATCTGTCCTCTGTAGTGTTACCTATATCTGTCCTCTGTAGTGTTACCTATATCTGTCCTCTGTAGTGTTACCTATATCTGTCCTCTGTAGTGTTACCTATATCTGTCCTCTGTAGTGTTACCTATACCTGTCCTCTGTAGTGTTACCTATATCTGTCCTCTGTAGTGTTACCTATATCTGTCCTCTGTAGTGTTACCTATATCTGTCCTCTATAGTGTTACCTATATCTGTCCTCTGTAGTGTTACCTATATCTGTCCTCTGTAGTGTTACCTATATCTGTCCTCTGTAGTGTTACCTATATCTGTCCTCTGTAGTGTTACCTATATCTGTCCTCTGTAGTGTTACCTATATCTGTCCTCTGTAGTGTTACCTATATCTGTCCTCTGTAGTGTTACCTATATCTGTCCTCTGTAGTGTTACCTATACCTGTCCTCTATAGTGTTACCTATACCTGTCCTCTGTAGTGTTACCTATATCTGTCCTCTGTAGTGTTACCTATATCTGTCCTCTATAGTGTTACCTATACCTGTCCTCTATAGTGTTACATATACCTGTCCTCTATAGTGTTACCTATACCTGTCCTATATAGTGTTACCTATACCTGTCCTCTATAGTGTTACCTATACCTGTCCTCTATAGTGTTACCTATATCTGTCCTCTGTAGTGTTACCTATACCTGTCCTCTGTAGTGTTACCTATATCTGTACCCTGTAGTGTTACCTATATCTGTCCTCTGTAGTGTTACCTACATCTGTCCTCTGTAGTGTTACCTATACCTGTCCTCTGTAGTGTTACCTATATCTGTCCTCTGTAGTGTTACCTATATCTGTCCACTGTAGTGTTACCTATATCTGTCCTCTGTAGTGTTACCTATATCTGTCCTCTGTAGTGTTACCTATATCTGTCCTCTATAGTGTTACCTATACCTACTCCTCTATAGTGTTACCTATATCTGTCCTCTGTAGTGTTACCTATATCTGTCCTCTGTAGTGTTACCTATATCTGTCCTCTGTAGTGTTACCTATATCTGTCCTCTGTAGTGTTACCTATACCTGTCCTCTGTAGTGTTACCTATATCTGTCATCTGTAGTGTTACCTATATCTGTCCCCTGTAGTGTTACCTATATCTGTCCTCTATAGTGTTACCTATACCTGTCCTCTATAGTGTTACCTATACCTGTCCTCTGTAGTGTTACCTATATCTGTCCTCTGTAGTGTTACCTATATCTGTCCTCTATAGTGTTACCTATACCTGTCCTCTATAGTGTTACCTATATCTGTCCTCTGTAGTGTTACCTATATATGTCCTCTGTAGTGTTACCTATATCTGTCCTCTGTAGTGTTACCTATATCTGTCCTCTGTAGTGTTACCTATATCTGTCCTCTGTAGTGTTACCTATATCTGTCCTCTGTAGTGTTACCTATATCTGTCCTCTGTAGTGTTACCTATATCTGTCCTCTGTAGTGTTACCTATATCTGTCCTCTGTAGTGTTACCTATATCTGTCCTCTGTAGTGTTACCTATATCTGTCCTCTGTAGTGTTACCTATATCTGTCCTCTGTAGTGTTACCTATACCTGTCCTCTATAGTGTTACCTATATCTGTCCTCTGTAGTGTTACCTATATCTGTCCTCTGTAGTGTTACCTATATCTGTCCTCTGTAGTGTTACCTATATCTGTCCTCTGTAGTGTTACCTATATCTGTCCTCTGTAGTGTTACCTATATCTGTCCTCTGTAGTGTTACCTATATCTGTCCTCTGTAGTGTTACCTATATCTGTCCTCTGTAGTGTTACCTATATCTGTCCTCTGTAGTGTTACCTATATCTGTCCTCTGTAGTGTTACCTATATCTGTCCTCTGTAGTGTTACCTATATCTGTCCTCTGTAGTGTTACCTATATCTGTCCTCTGTAGTGTTACCTATATCTGTCCTCTGTAGTGTTACCTATATCTGTCCTCTGTAGTGTTACCTATATCTGTCCTCTGTAGTGTTACCTATATCTGTCCTCTGTAGTGTTACCTATATCTGTCCTCTGTAGTGTTACCTATATCTGTCCTCTGTAGTGTTACCTATATCTGTCCTCTGTAGTGTTACCTATACCTGTCCTCTGTAGTGTTACCTATATCTGTCCTCTGTAGTGTTACCTATATCTGTCCTCTGTAGTGTTACCTATATCTGTCCTCTGTAGTGTTACCTATATCTGTCCTCTGTAGTGTTACCTATATCTGTCCTCTGTAGTGTTACCTATATCTGTCCTCTGTAGTGTTACCTATATCTGTCCTCTGTAGTGTTACCTATATCTGTCCTCTGTAGTGTTACCTATATCTGTCCTCTGTAGTGTTACCTATATCTGTCCTCTGTAGTGTTACCTATATCTGTCCTCTGTAGTGTTACCTATACTGTCCTCTGTAGTGTTACCTATATCTGTCCTCTGTAGTGTTACCTATATCTGTCCTCTGTAGTGTTACCTATATCTGTCCTCTGTAGTGTTACCTATATCTGTCCTCTGTAGTGTTACCTATATCTGTCCTCTGTAGTGTTACCTATATCTGTCCTCTGTAGTGTTACCTATATCTGTCCTCTGTAGTGTTACCTATATCTGTCCTCTGTAGTGTTACCTATATCTGTCCTCTGTAGTGTTACCTATATCTGTCCTCTGTAGTGTTACCTATATCTGTCCTCTGTAGTGTTACCTATATCTGTCCTCTGTAGTGTTACCTATATCTGTCCTCTGTAGTGTTACCTATATCTGTCCTCTGTAGTGTTACCTATATCTGTCCTCTGTAGTGTTACCTATATCTGTCCTCTGTAGTGTTACCTATATCTGTCCTCTGTAGTGTTACCTATATCTGTCCTCTGTAGTGTTACCTATATCTGTCATCTGTAGTGTTACCTATATCTGTCCTCTGTAGTGTTACCTATATCTGTCCTCTGTAGTGTTACCTATACCTGTCCTCTATAGTGCTACCTATATCTGTCCCCTGTAGTGTTACCTATATCTGTCCTCTGTAGTGTTACCTATATCTGTCATCTGTAGTGTTACCTATATCTGTCCTCTGTAGTGTTACCTATATCTGTCCTCTGTAGTGTTACCTATATCTGTCCTCTGTAGTGTTACCTATATCTGTCCTCTGTAGTGTTACCTATATCTGTCCTCTGTAGTGTTACCTATATCTGTCCTCTGTAGTGTTACCTATATCTGTCCTCTGTAGTGTTACCTATATCTGTCCTCTGTAGTGTTACCTATATCTGTCCTCTGTAGTGTTACCTATATCTGTCCTCTGTAGTGTTACCTATATCTGTCCTCTGTAGTGTTACCTATATCTGTCCTCTGTAGTGTTACCTATATCTGTCCTCTGTAGTGTTACCTATATCTGTCCTCTGTAGTGTTACCTATATCTGTCCTCTGTAGTGTTACCTATATCTGTCCTCTGTAGTGTTACCTATATCTGTCCCCTGTAGTGTTACCTATATCTGTCCTCTGTAGTGTTACCTATATCTGTCCTCTGTAGTGTTACCTATATCTGTCCTCTGTAGTGTTACCTATATCTGTCCTCTGTAGTGTTACCTATATCTGTCCTCTGTAGTGTTACCTATATCTGTCCTCTGTAGTGTTACCTATATCTGTCCTCTGTAGTGTTACCTATATCTGTCCTCTGTAGTGTTACCTATATCTGTCCTCTGTAGTGTTACCTATATCTGTCCTCTGTAGTGTTACCTATATCTGTCCTCTGTAGTGTTACCTATATCTGTCCTCTGTAGTGTTACCTATATCTGTCCTCTGTAGTGTTACCTATATCTGTCCTCTGTAGTGTTACCTATATCTGTCCTCTGTAGTGTTACCTATATCTGTCCTCTGTAGTGTTACCTATATCTGTCCTCTGTAGTGTTACCTCTCTATCTGTCTGTAGTGTTACCTATATCTGTCCCCTGTAGTGTTACCTATATCTGTCCTCTGTAGTGTTACCTATATCTGTCCTCTGTAGTGTTACCTATATCTGTCCTCTGTAGTGTTACCTATATCTGTCCTCTGTAGTGTTACCTATATCTGTCCTCTGTAGTGTTACCTATATCTGTCCTCTGTAGTGTTACCTATATCTGTCCTCTGTAGTGTTACCTATATCTGTCCTCTGTAGTGTTACCTATATCTGTCCTCTGTAGTGTTACCTATATCTGTACCCTGTAGTGTTACCTATATCTGTCCTCTGTAGTGTTACCTATATCTGTCCTCTGTAGTGTTACCTATATCTGTCCTCTGTAGTGTTACCTATATCTGTCCTCTGTAGTGTTACCTATATCTGTCCTCTGTAGTGTTACCTATATCTGTCCTCTGTAGTGTTACCTATATCTGTCCTCTGTAGTGTTACCTATATCTGTCCTCTGTAGTGTTACCTATATCTGTCCTCTGTAGTGTTACCTATATCTGTCCTCTGTAGTGTTACCTATATCTGTCCTCTGTAGTGTTACCTATATCTGTCCTCTGTAGTGTTACCTATATCTGTCCTCTGTAGTGTTACCTATATCTGTCCTCTGTAGTGTTACCTATATCTGTCCTCTGTAGTGTTACCTATATCTGTCCTCTGTAGTGTTACCTATATCTGTCCTCTGTAGTGTTACCTATATCTGTCCTCTGTAGTGTTACCTATATCTGTCCTCTGTAGTGTTACCTATATCTGTCCTCTGTAGTGTTACCTATATCTGTCCTCTGTAGTGTTACCTATATCTGTCCTCTGTAGTGTTACCTATATCTGTCCTCTGTAGTGTTACCTATATCTGTCCTCTGTAGTGTTACCTATATCTGTCCTCTGTAGTGTTACCTATATCTGTCCTCTGTAGTGTTACCTATATCTGTCCTCTGTAGTGTTACCTATATCTGTCCTCTGTAGTGTTACCTATATCTGTCCTCTATAGTGTTACCTATATCTGTCCTCTGTAGTGTTACCTATATCTGTCCTCTGTAGTGTTACCTATATCTGTCCTCTGTAGTGTTACCTATATCTGTCCTCTGTAGTGTTACCTATATCTGTCCTCTGTAGTGTTACCTATATCTGTCCTCTGTAGTGTTACCTATATCTGTCCTCTGTAGTGTTACCTATATCTGTCCTCTGTAGTGTTACCTATATCTGTCCTCTGTAGTGTTACCTATATCTGTCCTCTGTAGTGTTACCTATATCTGTCCTCTGTAGTGTTACCTATATCTGTCCTCTGTAGTGTTACCTATACTGTCCTCTATAGTGTTACCTATATCTGTCCTCTGTAGTGTTACCTATATCTGTCCTCTGTAGTGTTACCTATATCTGTCCTCTGTAGTGTTACCTATATCTGTCCTCTGTAGTGTTACCTATATCTGTCCTCTGTAGTGTTACCTATATCTGTCCTCTGTAGTGTTACCTATATCTGTCCTCTGTAGTGTTACCTATATCTGTCCTCTGTAGTGTTACCTATATCTGTCCTCTGTAGTGTTACCTATATCTGTCCTCTGTAGTGTTACCTATATCTGTCCTCTGTAGTGTTACCTATATCCTCTGTAGTGTTACCTATATCTGTCCTCTGTAGTGTTACCTATATCTGTCCTCTGTAGTGTTACCTATATCTGTCCTCTGTAGTGTTACCTATATCTGTCCTCTGTAGTGTTACCTATATCTGTCCTCTGTAGTGTTACCTATATGTTACCTATGTCCTCTGTAGTGTTACCTATATCTGTCCTCTGTAGTGTTACCTATATCTGTCCTCTGTAGTGTTACCTATATCTGTCCTCTGTAGTGTTACCTATATCTGTCCTCTGTAGTGTTACCTATATCTGTCCTCTGTAGTGTTACCTATATCTGTCCTCTGTAGTGTTACCTATATCTGTCCTCTGTAGTGTTACCTATACCTGTCCTCTGTAGTGTTACCTATATCTGTCCTCTGTAGTGTTACCTATATCTGTCCTCTGTAGTGTTACCTATATCTGTCCTCTGTAGTGTTACCTATATCTGTCCTCTGTAGTGTTACCTATATCTGTCCTCTGTAGTGTTACCTATACCTGTCCTCTGTAGTGTTACCTATATCTGTCCTCTGTAGTGTTACCTATATCTGTCCTCTGTAGTGTTACCTATATCTGTCCTCTGTAGTGTTACCTATATCTGTCCTCTGTAGTGTTACCTATATCTGTCCTCTGTAGTGTTACCTATATCTGTCCTCTGTAGTGTTACCTATATCTGTCCTCTGTAGTGTTACCTATATCTGTCCTCTGTAGTGTTACCTATATCTGTCCTCTGTAGTGTTACCTATATCTGTCCTCTGTAGTGTTACCTATATCTGTCCTCTGTAGTGTTACCTATATCTGTCCTCTGTAGTGTTACCTATATCTGTCCTCTGTAGTGTTACCTATATCTGTCCTCTGTAGTGTTACCTATATCTGTCCTCTGTAGTGTTACCTATATATGTCCTCTGTAGTGTTACCTATATCTGTCCTCTGTAGTGTTACCTATATCTGTCCTCTGTAGTGTTACCTATATCTGTCCTCTGTAGTGTTACCTATATCTGTCCTCTGTAGTGTTACCTAGTATCTGTCCTCTGTAGTGTTACCTATATCTGTCCTCTGTAGTGTTACCTATATCTGTCCCCTGTAGTGTTACCTATATCTGTCCTCTGTAGTGTTACCTATATCTGTCCTCTGTAGTGTTACCTATATCTGTCCTCTGTAGTGTTACCTATATCTGTCCTCTGTAGTGTTACCTATATCTGTCCTCTGTAGTGTTACCTATATCTGTCCTCTATAGTGTTACCTATACCTGTCCTCTATAGTGTTACCTATATCTGTCCTCTGTAGTGTTACCTATATATGTCCTCTGTAGTGTTACCTATATCTGTCCTCTGTAGTGTTACCTATATCTGTCCTCTGTAGTGTTACCTATATCTGTCCTCTGTAGTGTTACCTATATCTGTCCTCTGTAGTGATACCTATATCTGTCCTCTGTAGTGTTACCTATATATGTCCTCTGTAGTGTTACCTATATCTGTCCTCTGTAGTGTTACCTATATCTGTCCCCTGTAGTGTTACCTATATCTGTCCTCTGTAGTGGTACCTATATCTGTCCTCTATAGTGTTACCTATACCTGTCCTCTATAGTGCTACCTATATCTGTCCCCTGTAGTGTTACCTATATCTGTCCTCTGTAGTGTTACCTATATCTGTCCTCTGTAGTGTTACCTATATCTGTCCTCTGTAGTGTTACCTATATCTGTCCTCTGTAGTGTTACCTATATCTGTCCTCTGTAGTGTTACCTATATCTGTCCTCTGTAGTGTTACCTATATCTGTCCTCTGTAGTGTTACCTATATCTGTCCTCTGTAGTGTTACCTATACCTGTCCTCTATAGTGTTACCTATACCTGTCCTCTGTAGTGTTACCTATATCTGTCCTCTGTAGTGTTACCTATATCTGTCCTCTATAGTGTTACCTATATCTGTCCTCTGTAGTGTTACCTATATCTGTCCTCTGTAGTGTTACCTATATCTGTCCTCTGTAGTGTTACCTATATCTGTCCTCTGTAGTGTTACCTATATCTGTCCTCTATAGTGTTACCTATATCTGTCCTCTGTAGTGTTACCTATATCTGTCCTCTGTAGTGTTACCTATATCTGTCCTCTGTAGTGTTACCTATATCTGTCCTCTATAGTGTTACCTATACCTGTCCTCTGTAGTGTTACCTCTATCTGTCCTCTGTAGTGTTACCTATATATGTCCTCTGTAGTGTTACCTATATCTGTCCTCTGTAGTGTTACCTATACCTGTCCTCTGTAGTGTTACCTATATCTGTCCTCTGTAGTGTTACCTATACCTGTCCTCTGTAGTGTTACCTATATCTGTCCTCTGTAGTATTACCTATATCTGTCCTCTGTAGTGTTACCTATATCTGTCCTCTGTAGTGTTACCTATACCTGTCCTCTGTAGTGTTACCTATATCTGTCCTCTGTAGTGTTACCTATACCTGTCCTCTGTAGTGTTACCTATATCTGTCCTCTGTAGTATTACCTATATCTGTCCTCTGTAGTGTTACCTATATCTGTCCTATGTAGTGTTACCTATATCTGTCCCCTGTAGTGTTACCTATATCTGTCCTCTGTAGTGTTACCTATATCTGTCCTCTGTAGTGTTACCTATATCTGTCCTCTGTAGTGATACCTATATCTGTCCTCTGTAGTGTTACCTATATCTGTCCTCTGTAGTGTTACCTATATCTGTCCCCTGTAGTGTTACCTATATCTGTCCTCTGTAGTGGTACCTATATCTGTCCTCTATAGTGTTACCTATACCTGTCCTCTATAGTGCTACCTATATCTGTCCCCTGTAGTGTTACCTATATCTGTCCTCTGTAGTGTTACCTATATCTGTCATCTGTAGTGTTACCTATATCTGTCCTCTGTAGTGTTACCTATATCTGTCCTCTGTAGTGTTACCTATATCTGTCCTCTGTAGTGTTACCTATATCTGTCCTCTGTAGTGTTACCTATACCTGTCCTCTATAGTGTTACCTATATCTGTCCTCTGTAGTGTTACCTATACCTGTCCTCTATAGTGTTACCTATACCTGTCCTCTGTAGTGTTACCTATACCTGTCCTCTGTAGTGTTACCTATATCTGTCCTCTATAGTGTTACCTATATCTGTCCTCTGTAGTGTTACCTATATCTGTCCTCTGTAGTGTTACCTATATCTGTCCTCTGTAGTGTTACCTATATCTGTCCTCTGTAGTGTTACCTATATCTGTCCTCTATAGTGTTACCTATATCTGTCCTCTGTAGTGTTACCTATATCTGTCCTCTGTAGTGTTACCTATATCTGTCCTCTGTAGTGTTACCTATATCTTTCCTCTATAGTGTTACCTATACCTGTCCTCTGTAGTGTTACCTATATCTGTCCTCTGTAGTATTACCTATATCTGTCCTCTGTAGTGTTACCTATATCTGTCCTCTGTAGTGTTACCTATATCTGTCCTCTGTAGTGTTACCTATACCTGTCCTCTGTAGTGTTACCTATATCTGTCCTCTGTAGTGTTACCTATATCTGTCCTCTGTAGTGTTACCTATATCTGTCCTCTGTAGTGATACCTATATCTGTACCCTGTATTGTTACCTATATCAGTCCTCTATAGTGTTACCTATATCTGTCTTTGTTCGATGAGCTAAAGCAGAGGCTGTAAATGAAGTCTTCTCACTGACTTGAATAAATGCTTAATTAAAATTGCATCCAGGAGTTTTTAATGAATAAATCCAGGCTGAATTAGCACCTACTAATAAAAAAACGCTAATGTTTAATTCATCAGATGAGGAATTTGCGATTCCAACGAGTGACTTCCTAACAGCCTTACAGCCTCTTTTCTCTGTCTCAACATTTGTTTTGGACAAACTTCATGTGATCCGCTCAGAGAAATACAACATTTTTGAGATGCGTTCCAAATGACATCCTATTCCCTACATAGTGCACTACTTTGGACAAGGACCAGGTGCACTATGTAGGGAATAGGGTGTCATTTGGGAGGGATGGTGAGATGTTTGTTACAGACTCAAAGCTGCTCCCGGGCCAAGAGTTTTGTTGAGGTTCATTTCCTGGTGTTGTACTTGTAATGGTTTTCTTTTTATCTGAGGTTTAGACCAGAGGGAACTGAAAAGGTCACTACAGTGTCACATTTTATCAGCAGAGACCAGTTTTACACCTTGTACCCCATTCAGGGAGGAGGCGGAAGAGAGGGAACACACACCATCCGGTACACCTGTTCATATAAAGACAGAGAGCGAGAGAGGCAGAGTGTCGTTTCAGACCCAGAGAGAGAGGCAGAGTGTCGTTTCAGACCCAGAGAGAGAGGCAGAGTGTCGTTTCAGACCCAGAGAGAGAGGCAGAGTGTCGTTTCAGACCCAGAGAGAGAGGCAGTGTCGTTTCAGACCCAGAGAGAGAGGCAGAGTGTCGTTTCAGACCCAGACAGAGAGGGAGAGTGTCATTACAGACCCAGAGAGAGAGGGAGAGTGTCATTACAGGCCCAGAGAGAGGGAGAGGGAAATCACAGGCCCAGAGAGAGAGGGAGAGTGTCATTACAGACCCAGAGAGAGAGGCAGAGTGTCGTTACAGGCCCAGAGAGAGAGGGAGAGTGTCGTTACAGGCCCAGAGAGAGAGGGAAGAGTGTCGTTACAGACCCAGAGCAGAGCCAACCTGTGACTGTGGGATACACTGTCAAATAATGTGTTGCTTTTTTTAACCAAAGAAGGAAAGTCTGTTCTGTTTTTGTCAAGTCAACGTAGAGATAAAGATGAAGTGAGCCACTATGGGACTCTGGTCAAACATAGTTCACTATGAAGGGAATAGGGCCCTATGGGGCTCTGGTCAAACATAGTTCACTATGAAGGGAATAGGGCCCTATGGGGCTCTGGTCAAACATAGTTCACTATGAAGGGAATAGGGCCCTATGGGGCTCTGGTCAAACATAGTTCACTATGAAGGGTATAGGGCCCTATGGGTCTCTGGTCGAACATAGTTCACTATGAAGGGAATAGGGCTCTATGGGACACTATGAAGGGAATAGGGCCCTATTGGGCTCTGGTCGAACATAGTTCACTATGAAGGGAATAGGGCCCTATGGGGCTCTGGTCGAACATAGTTCACTATGAAGGGAATAGGGCTCTATGGGGCTCTGGTCAAACATAGTTCACTATGAAGGGAATAGGGCCCTATGGGACTCTGGTCAAACGTAGGTCACGATACACTGAGTGTACAAAACATTAGGAACACCTTCTTAATATTTAGTTGCACTCGCCCCTGTTCCATAGGGATGCTGGTCCACGTTGACTCTACATGGTGTTGAATGTCTTCCACAGGGATGCTGGCCCACGTTAACTCTACAAGGTGTTGAATGTGTTGCACAGGGATGCTGGCCCACGTTGACTCTACATGGTGTTGAATGTGTTGCACAGGGATGCTGGCCCATGTTGACTCTACATGGTGTTGAGTCCACAGGGAGGCTGTGTTCCATAGGGAGGCTGGCCCACGTTGACTCTACAAGGTGTTGAATGTGTTGCACAGGGATGCTGGCCCACGTTGACTCTACATGGTGTTGAATGTGTTGCACAGGGATGCTGGCCCATGTTGACTCTACATGGTGTTGAATGTGTTCCACAGGGATGCTGGCCCATGTTGACTCTACGTGGTGTTGAATGTGTTCCACAGGGATGCTGGGTCATGTTGACTCTACGTGGTGTTGAATGTGTTCCACAGGGATGCTGGCCCATGTTGACTCTACGTGGTGTTGAATGTGTTCCACAGGGATGCTGGCCCATGTTGACTCTACGTGGTGTTGAATGCGTTCCACAGGGATGCTGGCCCATGTTGACTCTACGTGGTGTTGAATGTGTTCCACGGGGATGCTGGCCCATGTTTTGCAGTTCTTGACACACTCAAACAGGTGCATCTGGCACCTACAACTATACCCTGTTCAAAGGCACTTACATATTTAGTCTGAGCCATTCACCCTCTGAATGGCTCACATTCACAATCCATGTCTCAATTGTCTCAAGTTTTATAAATCATTATTTATCCTGTCTCCTCCCCTTCATCTACACTGATTTGAAGTTGATTTAATTAACAAGTGACATCAATAAGGGATCATGGCTTTCACCTGGATTCACCTGGTCAGTCTGTGTCATGGAAAGAACAGGTGTTCGTCATGTTTTGTACACTCAGTCTAAAGGGAATATTGTTCATTTGGGTGTAAATGTTGCAACGAAATGTTTGTACAAAATAAAAATAAATCCCAGTGCAGTTATCCCAAAACACTCAGGTCTCGATCATCATAAAGGAAACTAACATGAAACAAACAGCACCAATGTTGTAACATCAATAGAAGGAGAGATTATTTGGAGATAAATCTCTCCGCACGTCATCGTCCTTAACAGTTGGAAACAGGGGGTGTAGCGAGTGAGACAGGGAAGAGACAGAAGTGAGAGAGGTTAAAATGAGAAGGTGGTGAAATTAAATGCAAACTTTGCAGGGGTGTAATTAAGCTACAGGTGCTGTTTGAGGGGATGAATTAGACTCAGAGGCAGTACAGGTACCATGCTGTTTGAGGGGATGAATTAGACTACAGAGGCAGAACAGATACCATGCTGAAAGGAGGCAGTACAGATACCATGCTGAAAGGGAGGCAGTACAGTACCATGGAGGGGATGAATTAGACCAGAGGCAGTGCTGAAAGGAAGGCAGTACAGGTACCATGCTGAAGGGAGAGGCAGGTACCACAGGTAGGCAGTACAGGTGCTGAAAGGGAGGCAGTACAGGTACCATGCTGAAAGGGAGGCAGTACAGGTACCATGCTGAAAGGGAGACAGTACAGGTACCATGCTGAAAGGGAGGCAGTACAGGTACCATGCTGAAAGGAAGGCAGTACAGGTACCATGCTGAAAGGGAGGCAGTACAGGTACCGTGCTGAAAGGGAGGCAGTACAGGTACCATGCTGAAAGGGAGGCAGTACAGGTACCATGCTGAAAGGAGACAGTACAGGTACCATGCTGAAAGGGAGCAGGCAGCTACAGGTACCATGCTGAAAGGGAGGCAGGTACAGGTACCACGCTGAAAGGAAGGCAGTACAGGTACCACGCTGAAAGGGAGGCAGTACAGTTACCATGCTGAAAGGGAGGCAGTACAGGTACCATGCTGAAGACAGGGAGGCAGTACTGGTACCATGCTGAAAGGGAGACAGTACAGGTACCATGCTGAAAGGGAGGCAGTACCTTTACCATGCTGAAGGCAGGGAGGGAGACAGGTACCATGCTGAAAGAGAGGCAGTGAAAGGGAGGGTACCATGCTGAAAGGAGGCAGTACCTTTACCATGCTGAAAGGGAGCTGAAAGCAGTACAGGTACCATGCTGAAAGAGTACAGGCAGTACAGGTACCATGCTGAAAGAGAGAAAGAGAGCAGTACAGGTACCATGCTGAAAGGGAGACAGTACAGGTACCATGCTGAAAGGGAGACAGTACAGGTACCATGCTGAAAGAGAGGCAGCGTGAGACCCAACCCGTTGTTTGGGTTGTTAATCGGATTCATTCCGACATTTCAAAATGTCTCTTTAAAAAAAAAAAAAAAAATGTAATACTTTTTGCGTGTACTTGTTTGACATTTTACTGCACTGTTATGAGCTGGTAACAAAAGCATTTAACTGCTAAACTGTGTCTGTGACCAATACACTTTGAAGGGATTGAATTTGTTGTTGCCTAGTTGTTTTTTGTAGGTTTCTAGACTACTTTCCCTCCACCTACAGCATTGCTTAATATTGTGCAGTTCCTTTGGCTTTGATGCCTCAGTATTGGGGTGGCAGGGTAGTCTAGTGGTTAGAGTGTTGGGCCAGTAACTGAAAGGTTGATGGATCAAGTCCCTGAGCTGACAAGGTAATAGGGTGAATAAGCAGTAGTCATAGTAACGTCAATCTGCCTGGCAGGGAGCAGGGTGAATAAGCAGTAGTCATAGTAACTTCACTCTGCCTGGCAGGGAGCAGGGTGAATATGCAGTAGTCATAGTAACTTCACTCTGCCTGGCAGGGAGCAGGGTGAATATGCAGTAGTCATAGTAACGTCACTCTGCCTGGCAGGGAGCAGGGTGAATAAGCAGGGTGAGTAGTCATAGTAACTTCACTCTGCCTGGCAGGGAGCAGGGTGAATATGCAGTAGTCATAGTAACGTCACTCTGCCTGGCAGGGAGCAGGGTGAATATGCAGTAGTCATAGTAACGTCACTCTGCCTGGCAGGGAGCAGGATGACTAAGCAGTAGTCATAGTAACTTCACTCTGCCTGGCAGGGAGCAGGGTGAATAAGCAGTAGTCATAGTAACGTCACTCTGCCTGGCAGGGAGCAGGGTGAATAAGCAGTAGTCATAGTAACTTCACTCTGCCTGGCAGGGAGCAGGATGACAAGCAGTAGTCATAGTAACTTCACTCTGCCTGGCAGGGAGCAGGGTGAGTAGTCATAGTAACTTCACTCTGCCTGGCAGGGAATAAGCAGGGTGAATACTCTGCCTGGCAGCAGTGAATAAGCAGTCATAGTAACTTCACTCTGCCTGGCAGGGAGCAGGGTGAATATGCAGTAGTCATAGTAACTTCACTCTGCCTGGCAGGGTGAATATGCAGTAGTCATAGTAACTAGGATCACTCACTCTGCCTGGCAGGGAGCAGGGTGAATATGCAGTAGTCATAGTAACTTCACTCTGCCTGGCAGGGAGCAGGGTGAATATGCAGTAGTCATAGTAACTTCACTCTGCCTGGCAGGGAGCAGGATGAATAAGCAGTAGTCATAGTAACTTCACTCTGCCTGGCAGGGAGCAGGATGAATAAGCAGTAGTCATAGTAACTTCACTCTGCCTGGCAGGGAGCAGGATGAATAAGCAGTAGTCATAGTAACTTCACTCTGCCTGGCAGGGAGCAGGGTGAATAAGCAGTAGTCATAGTAACTTCACTCTGCCTGGCAGGGAGCAGGGTGAATAAGCAGTAGTCATAGTAACTTCATCTGCCTGGCAGGGAGCAGGGTGAATAAGCAGTAGTCATAGTAACTTCTCTGCCTGGCAGGGAGCAGGGTGAATAAGCAGTAATCATAGTAACTTCACTCTGCCTGGCAGGGTGAATATGCAGTAGTCATAGTAACTTCACTCTGCCTGGCAGGGAGCAGGATGACTAAGCAGTAGTCATAGTAACTTCACTCTGCCTGGCAGGGAGCAGGATGACTAAGCAGTAGTCATAGTAACTTCACTCTGACTGGCAGGGTGAATAAGCAGTTGTCATGGTAACTTCACTCTGCCTGGCAGGGAGCAGGATGAATAAGCAGTAGTCATAGTAACAGTAGGGAGCAGGGTCAGTAGTCAAGTAACTTCACTGGCAGGGTGAATAAGCTGCCTGGCTGGGAGCAGGGTGAATAAGCAGTAGTCATAGTAACTTCACTCTGCCTGGCAGGGAGCAGGGTGAATAAGCAGTAGTCATAGTAACTTCACTCTGCCTGGCAGGGAGCAGGGTGAATATGCAGTAGTCATAGTAACTTCACTCTGACTGGCAGGGAGGGTGAATAAGCAGTTGTCATGGTAACTTCACTCTGCCTGGCAGGGAGCAGGATGAATAAGCAGTAGTCATAGTAACTTCACGCTGCCTGGCAGGGAGCAGGGTGAATAAGCAGTAGTCATAGTAACTTCACTCTGCCTGGCAGGGAGCAGGGTGAATAAGCAGTAGTCATAGTAACTTCACTCTGCCTGGCAGGGAGCAGGGTGAATAAGCAGTAGTCATAGTAACTTCACTCTGCCTGGCAGAGGCAGGGTGAATAAGCAGTAGTCATAGTAACTTCACTCTGCCTGGCAGGGAGCAGGGTGAATATGCAGTAGTCATAGTAACTTCACTCTGCCTGGCAGGGTGGGTGAATATGCAGTAGTCATAGTAACTTCACTCTGCCTGGCAGGGAGCAGGGTGAATAAGCAGTAGTCATAGTAACTTCACTCTGCCTGGCAGGGAGCAGGGTGAATATGCAGTAGTCATAGTAACTTCACTCTGCCTGGCAGGGAGCAGGGTGAATAAGCAGGGTGAATCATAGTAACTTCACTCTGCCTGGCAGGGAGCAGGGTGAATATGCAGTAGTCATAGTAACTTCACTCTGCCTGGCAGGGAGCAGGGTGAATATGCAGTAGTCATAGTAACTTCACTCTGACTGGCAGGGTGAATAAGCAGTTGTCATGGTAACTTCACTCTGCCTGGCAGGGAGCAGGATGAATAAGCAGTAGTCATAGTAACTTCACGCTGCCTGGCAGGGAGGGTGAATATGCAGGGCCTGAATAATATGCAGTAGTCATAGTAACGTCACTCTGCCTGGCAGGGAGCAGGATGAATAAGCAGTAGTCATAGTAACTTCACTCTGCCTGGCAGGGAGCAGGGTGAATATGCAGTAGTCATAGTAACTTCACTCTGCCTGGCAGGGAGCAGGGTGAATAAGCAGTAGTCATAGTAACTTCACTCTGCTGGCAGGGAGCAGGGTGAATATGCAGTAGTCATAGTAACTTCACTCTGCCTGGCAGGGTGAATAAGCAGTTGTCATGGTAACTTCACTCTGCCTGGCAGGGAGCAGGATGAATAAGCAGTAGTCATAGTAACTTCACTCTGCCTGGCAGGGAGCAGGGTGAATATGCAGTAGTCATAGTAACTTCACTCTGCCTGGCAGGGAGCAGGATGAACTAAGCAGTAGTCATAGTAACTTCACTGCTGAGGGCTGAATATGCAGTAGTCATAGTAACTTCACTCTGCCTGGCAGGGAGCAGGATGAATAAGCAGTCATAGTCATGGTAATAAGCAGTTCATAGTAACTCACTCTGCCTGGCAGGGAGCAGGATGAATAAGCAGTAGTCATAGTAACTTCACTCTGCCTGGCAGGGAGCAGGGTGAATAAGCAGTAGTCATAGTAACTTCACTCTGCCTGGCAGGGAGCAGGGTGAATATGCAGTAGTCATAGTGGCATAGTAACGTCACTCTGCCTGGCAGGGAGGATGAATAAGCAGGATGAATAAGCAGTAGTC
Organism: Oncorhynchus nerka; assembly: GCF_034236695.1. NCBI lineage: Eukaryota > Metazoa > Chordata > Actinopteri > Salmoniformes > Salmonidae > Oncorhynchus > Oncorhynchus nerka. The sequence continues at coordinate 201,257 of NW_027040408.1, read as the reverse complement.
ATAGTAACTTCACTCTGCCTGGCAGGGAGCAGGGTGAATATGCAGTAGTCATAGTAACTTCACTCTGCCTGGCAGGGAGCAGGATGAATAAGCAGTAGTCATAGTAACTTCACTCTGCCTGGCAGGGAATATGCAGGTCATAGTGAATATATGCAGTAGTCATAGTAACTTCACTCTGCCTGGCAGGGAGGAGCAGGGTGAATATGCAGTAGTCATAGTAACTTCACTCTGCCTGGCAGGGAGCAGGATGAATAAGTCATAGTAGTCATAGTAACTTCATGGTAACTTCACTCTGCCTGGCAGGGAGCAGGATGAATATGCAGTAGTCATAGTAACTTCACAGGGTGAATCTGCCTGGCCTGGCAGGGAGCAGGGTGAATAAGCAGTAGTCATAGTAACTTCACTCTGCCTGGCAGGGTGAATAAGCAGTTGTCATGGTAACTTCACTCTGCCTGGCAGGGAGCAGGATGAATAAGCAGTAGTCATAGTAACTTCACTCTCTGCCTGGCAGGGAGCAGGGTGAATATGCAGTAGTCATAGTAACTTCACTCTGCCTGGCAGGGAGCAGGGTGAATATGCAGTAGTCATAGTAACTTCACTCTGCCTGGCAGGGAGCAGGGTGAATATGCAGTAGTCATAGTAACTTCACTCTGCCTGGCAGGGAGCAGGATGAATAAGCAGTAGTCATAGTAACTTCACTCTGCTGCCTGGCAGGGAGCAGGGCATGAATAAGCAGTAGTCATAGTAACTTCACATAGTAACTTCACTCTGCTGGCTGCCTGGCAGGGAGCAGGGTGAATATGCAGTAGTCATAGTAACTTCACTCTGCCTGGCAGGGAGCAGGGTGAATATGCAGTAGTCATAGTAACTTCACTCTGCCTGGCAGGGAGCAGGGTGAATATGCACATCTGCTGCCTGGCAGGGAGCAGGATGAATAAGCAGTAGTCATAGTAATATGCTTCACTCTGCCTGGCAGGGAGCAGGATGAATAAGCAGTAGTCATAGTAACTTCACTCTGCCTGGCAGGGAGCAGGGTGAATATGCAGTAGTCATAGTAACTTCACTCTGCCTGGCAGGGAGCAGGATGAATAAGCAGTAGTCATAGTAACTTCACTCTGCCTGGCAGGGAGCAGTAGTCATAGGTGAATATGCAGTCAGTCATAGTAACTTCACGCTGCCTGGCAGGGAGCAGGATGAATAAGCAGTAGTCATAGTAACTTCACTCTGCCTGGCAGGGAGCAGGATGAATAAGCAGTAGTCATAGTAACTTCACTCTGCCTGGCAGGGAGCAGGGTGAATAAGCAGTAGTCATAGTAACTTCACTCTGCCTGGCAGGGAATATGCAGTAGTCATGAACTAAGGGAGCAGGATGAGTCATAGTAACTTCACTCTGCCTGGCAGGTAGTCAGCAGGGCAGGGTGAATATGCAGTAGTCATAGTAACTTCACTCTGCCTGGCAGGGAGCAGGAATAAGCAGTTCATAGTAACTTCACTCTGCCTGGCAGGGAGCAGGGTGAATATGCAGTAGTCATAGTAACTTCACTCTGCCTGGCAGGGAGCAGGGTGAATAAGCAGTAGTCATTGTTCACTCTGCCTGGCATTAATGATGATGTAGTCATAGTAACAGAAGTGATGTCATAGTAATTACTGCCTGAGCAGGATGAATAAGCAGTAGTCACCCTATTCACTCTGCCTGGGAGCAGGGAGCAGGATGACTAAGCAGTAGTCATAGTAACTTCACTCTGCCTGGCAGACAGGGTGAATACATAGTGCGTCATAAAGTAACTTCACTCTGCCTGGCAGGATGAATAAGCAGGAGTGAACTTCACGCTGACTCATCAGTAGTCATAGTAACCTCCCTCCATGAATAAGCTTTAGTAACTTCATCTGCCTGGCAGGGAGCAGGGTGAATACAGTGGTCATAGTAACTTCACTTCTGCCTGGCAGAGAGTGCAGGTGTGATTGATGAACAGTATCATAGTAATGACTCTGCCTGGCAGGAGCTGGGTGAATATGCAGTAGTCATAGTAACTTCACTCTGCATGGCAGGGTGAATAAAGTAGTCATAGTAACTTCTCTGCCTGGCAGGGAGCAGGAAGGCAGGCAGTAGTCATAGTTCTTCACTACTGAGGGTAATATAGTAGACCATAGTAACTTCACTCTGGCCTGGTCCCAGGGTGAATTGCAGTAGTCATAGTAACTTCACTCTGCCTGGCAGGAGCAGGAGATCATCTGCAGCAGGCTGACACTGGTAGGGAGCTGGTATTTGTCTTGTCTGTGAGTTGTGTAATGGGTAGTCATGGAAACTTCACTGTGCCTGGCAGGGAATAAAGGGAATACTCCCAGTAGTCATCTTAAATCTCACTCTGCCTGGCAGGGAGCAGGGTGAATATGCAGTAGTCATAAGTAGTGCACAATGCCTGGCAGGGAGCAGGATGAATAAGGATGCCATTTGGGAAGGATGTTAGACTTTGCCTGGCCATTAGCAGGGTGATATGCAGTAGTCATAGTAACTGGTCACTCTGCCTGGCAGGGATCAGGATGAAAAGCAGTAGTCATCTAACTGAATCTCCTGAGATGGCAGGGTGAATAACAAATAATCATGTAACTTCACTCTGCCTGGCAGGGAGCAGGATGACTAAGCAGTAAGTCAAGTAACTTCACGTTGCCTGGCAGGGAGCAATACTAAGCAGTAGTCATAGTAACTCATGCTCTGAATGGCAGGGAGCAGGGTGAATATCAGTAGTCATAGTAACTTCACAGTGCATGGCAGGATGAATAAGCAGTAGTCATAGTAACTTCACTCTGCCTGGCAGGGAGCAGGGTGACACATTTAAAGACCTGTGTCAGGGAGCTGAATAAGCAGTAGCCTTCACGCTGCCTGGCAGGAATATAGTTGGTAATCAGCACTTGGCAAAGAGTCTAAACAGTTTTGAAAAAGCAGAAAATACAGTGGTCATAGTAACTTCACTCTGCCTGGCAGGGTGAATATAGAGTCATAGTAACTTCACTCTGCCTGGCAGGGAATGAATAAGCAGTAGTCATAGTAACTTCATCCAGGGACTGGTTTATGCATTATTCTGCTGGCAGGGCATCAGGGTGAATACACAGTAGTCATAGTAACTTCCTCTGCCTGGCAGGGAGCAGGATGAAGTAAAACGCAGTAGTCATAGTAACACGTCTGCTGGCAGGGAGCGTTATGAGTAACTGGCACTCTGGGCAGGGTGACAATATGTGCAGGGACAATTTCATAGTAACTTTGCTCTGCCTGGCAGGAAGCATGAATAAAAGTAGTCATGAAAATGCCTGGCAATATTGAATATGCAGTTTGTCATAGTTTCACTCTGCCTGGATCGGGCAGGGTGAATATGCAGGATCATAGTAACTTCACTCTGCCTGGCAGGGAGTGAATAAGCAGTAGTCATAGTAACTTCACCTGCCTGGCAGGGAGCAGGATAAGCAGTAGTCATAGTAACTTCACCTGCTAGGGAGCAGGATAAGCAGTAGTCATAGTAACTTCACCTCTGACTGGCAGGGTGCAGGATTATCAGTTGTCATAGTAACTTCACTCTGCCTGGCAAGGATGAATAAGCAGTGTTCATAGTAACTTCACTCTGCCTGGCAGGGAGCAGGGTGAATAAGCAGTAGTCATAGTAACTTCACTCTGCCTGGCAGGGAGCAGGGTGAATAAGCAGTGCCATAGTAACTTGGCCTGGCAGGGAACAGGTGTTTATGCTAATAGACTTCTGCTCTGACTGGCATTCACCTGAGTCAGTTCATGGATGAATAAGCAAGTCATAGTATGGTCACTCTGCCTGGCAGGGCAGGGTGAATACAGCAGTAGTCATAGTAACTTCACTCTGCTGGCAGCAGGGTGAATAAAGTCATGGTAACTTCACTGCCTGGCAGGGAGCAGGATGAATAAGCAGTAGTCATAGTCTTCCTGCTGCTGGCAGGGTGAATAAGCAGTAGTCATAGTAACTTCACTCTGCCTGGCAGAGGGAGCATGATTTGGAGTAGTCATAGTATCTTTCTGATGGCAGGGAGCAGGGTGAATATGCAGTAGTCATCTGCCTGTTCTCCTATTATACTTCACTCTGCCTGGCAGGGAGCAGGGTGAATATGCAGTAGTCATAGTAACTTCACTCTGCCTGGCAGGGAGCAGGGTGAATAAGCAGTAGTCATAGTAACTTCACTCTGCCTGGCAGGGGCAGGGTGAATATGCAGTAGTCATGGTAACTTCACTCTGCCTGGCAGGCAGGGTGAATATGTAGTCATAGTAACTTCACTCTGCCTGGCAGTGAGCAGGGTGAATATGCAGTAGTCATAGTAACTTCACTCTGCCTGGCAGGGAGCAGGATGAATAAGCAGTAGTCATAGTAACTTCACGCTGCCTGGCAGGGAGCAGGGTGAATAGTGCAGTGGTAACTTCACTCTGCCTGGCAGGAGCAGGGTGAATAAGCAGTAGTCATAGTAACTTCACTCTGCCTGGCAGGGAGCAGGATGAATATGCAGTAGTCATAGTAACTTCACTCTGCTGGCAGGAGCAGGGTGAATATGCAGTAGTCATAGTAACTTCACTCTGCCTGGCAGGGAGCAGGATGAATAAGCAGTAGTCATAGTAACTTCACGCTGCCTGGCAGGGAGCAGGGTGAATATGCAGTAGTCATAGTAACTTCACTCTGCCTGGCAGTCTAACTTCACTCTGACTGGCAGGGTGAATGAACTGGGGTCATGGTTTTCAGTCTGCCTGGCAGGACAGGGGCTAAGCAGTAGTCATAGTAACTTCACGCTGCCTGGCAGGGAGCAGGCATAGTCATAAACAGTAGTGGCAGGGGCTAACTGAATATGCAGTAGTCCTGGTAACGTCACTCTGTGGCAGGGGCTGGTGAATAAGCAGTAGTCATAGTAACTGACTCTGCCTGGCAGGGAGCAGGCTAAGCAGTAGTCAGTAACTGACTCTGCCTGGCAGGGGCAGGGACTGGGGTAGTCATAGTAACTTCACTGGTGCTGGGGGTGGTGAATATGCAGGGGCTGGTTCACTGCTGCCTGGCAGGGTGAATAAGCAGTAGTCATGGTGGTTCACTGCCTGGGGAGCAGGGGAATAAGCAGTAGTCATAGTAACTGACTCTGCCTGGCAGGGAGCAGGGTGAATATGCAGTAGTCATAGTAACTTCACTCTGCCTGGCAGGGAGCAGGATGAATAAGCAGTAGTCATAGTAACTTCACTCTGCCTGGCAGGAGCTGGGGAATGCAGTAGTCATAGTAACTTCACGCTGCCTGGCAGGGGAGCAGGGTGAATAAGCAGTAGTCATAGTAACTTCACTCTGCCTGGCAGGAGCAGGAATAGTAACTTGGTCTGCCTGGCAGTGCTGGGGGCTGATGTAACTTCTGGTGCCTGGCAGGGGACAGGGTGAATATGCAGTGCATAGTAACTTCTGGCCTGGCAGGGAGCAGGATGAATAAGCAGTAGTCATAGTAACTTCACTGCCTGGCAGGGAGCAGGGTGAATATGCAGTAGTCATAGTAACTTCACTCTGCCTGGCAGGGAGCAGGATGACTAAGCAGTAGTCATAGTAACTTCACTCTGACCTGGCAGGGGTGCAGGGGAATATGCAGTAGTCATAGTAACTTCACTCTGCCTGGCAGGAGCAGGGTGAATATGCAGTAGTCATAGTAACGTCACTGGTGCCTGGCAGGGGCAGGATGAATAAGCAGTAGTCATAGTAACTTCACTCTGCCTGGCAGGGAGCAGGGGAATATGCAGTAGTCATAGTAACTTCACTCTGCCTGGCAGGAGCAGGATGAATAAGCAGTAGTCATAGTAACTTCACTCTGCTGGCAGGTGAATAAGCAGTTGTCATGGTAACTTCACTCTGCCTGGCAGGGAGCAGGATGAATAAGCAGTAGTCATAGTAACTTCACGCTGCCTGGTGGGAGCAGGGGACTAAGCTGGTCATAGTAACTTCCACGTAGTGAATACTGGTGGTAGTAGCAGGATGGGGCTGGTGGTAGTAACTTCACTCTGCCTGGCAGGGAGCAGGATGAATAAGCAGTAGTCATAGTAACTTCACTCTGCCTGGCAGGGGAGTCATGGTAACTTCACTCTGCCTGGCAGGGTGAATAAGCAGTAGTCATAGTAACTTCACTCTGCCTGGCAGGGGCAGGATGGTAAGCAGTAGTCATAGTAACTGCTGCCTGGCAGGGGGAGGGTGAATATGCAGTAGTCATGGTAACTTCACTCTGCTGGCAGGGAGCAGGGTGAATATGCAGTAGTCATAGTAACTTCACTCTGCCTGGCAGGGAGCAGGTGAATAAGCAGTAGTCATGGTAACTTCACTCTGCCTGGCAGGGCAGGATGAATAAGCAGTAGTCATGGGGCTCTGCCTGGCAGGGAGCAGGATGAATAAGCAGTAGTCATAGTGGTTCACGCTGCCTGGCAGGGGCAGGGTGAATATGCAGTAGTCATAGTAACTGGGGACTGGTGGTGGGTGAGGGTTGTCTGGTAACTTCAGCCTGGCAGGGGCAGGATGAATACAGGGGCATAGTAACTTCACGTGCCTGGCAGGACAGGGTGAATAAGCAGTAGTCATAGTAACTCTGCCTGGTAGTGCAGGGTGAATGGCAGGGCTCATAGTAACTGGGGCTGGTGGCAGGGAGCAGGACTGAATATGCAGTAGTCTGGTAACTACTCTGTGGCAGGACTGAATAAGCAGGTCATAGTAACTTCACTCTGCCTGGCAGGGAGCAGGATGGGGATGCTGCCTGGCAGGGCAGGTGAATATGCAGTAGTCATTAACTTCTGGCATGCCTGGCAGGGAGGGGGATGACTAAGCAGTAGTCATGTGACATGTAACTTCCCTGGTGGCAGTGAGGGGTGAATGGTAGTCATGGTAACTTCACTCTGCCTGGTAGAGCAGGCTGAATATGCAGTAGTCATAGTAACTTCACGCTGCCTGGCAGGGAGCAGGATGAAATAAGCAGTAGTCATAGTAGTTCACTCTGACTGGCAGGCTGGTGGAGTGTCATGGAACTGGGGCTGGTGGTGGTGAGGGAGCTGAATAAGGTAGTCATAGTAACTTCACTGCCTTTGGTGGGAGTGCAGGGCATACTAGTCATAGTAACTTCACTCTGGGCAGTGAGCAGGGTGAATATGGCAGTAGTCATAGTAACTTCACTGCCTGGGGACTGGATCAGTAGTCAGTAACTGGGGCTGCCTGGTGGTGCAGGGAATATGCAGTGTCATAGTAATCACTCTGCCTGGCAGGGAGCAGGGGACTAAGCAGTTGCATGGTAACTTCAGTGTGGGGACTGGGGATGAATAAGGTTGTCATAGTAACTTCACTGGTGCCTGGCAGGGACTGAATACTAGTCATAGTAACTACGTGCCTGGCAGGACTGGGGCTGCAGTGGTAGTAACTGGGCTGCTGGTAGTGCAGGGTGAATATGCAGTGGTAACTTACATCTGCCTGGCAGGGAGCTGGTGAATAAGTGTAGGGTAACTGGTGGTAGTGAGCAGGGCTGAATATGCAGTAGTCATAGTAACTTCACTCTGCCTGGTAGGGAGCAGGGACTGGGGCTAGTGGTAGTCTGCCTGGGGACTGGGGCTAAGCAGTAGTCATAGTAACTTCACGCTGACTGGCAGGTAATGGGGGTAACTTCACTCTGCCTGGCAAACTAAGCAGTAGTCATAGTAACTTCACGCTGCCTGGCAGGGAGCAGGGGTGGTTAGTCATATAACTTCACTCTGCTGGTAGTGAGCAGGCTGAATAAGCAGTAGTCATAGTAATGCTGAGGCTTCGTGTTTGTACTGGTCAATTGGCTGGTGGCAGGAGGCAGGGGAATATGCAGTAGTCATAGTAACTAGCCTGGCAGGGACAGGGGTGAATATGTAGTTAGTAACTTCACTCTGCCTGGTAGTGAGCAGGATGACTGGTAGTCATAGTAACTTCACTCTGCCTGGCAGGGTGCAGGATGAATAAGCATTAAATAGTAACTTCACTCTGCCTGGCTGGGAGCAGGGTGAATAAGCAGTTTCATGGTAACTTCACTCTGCCTGGCAGGGAGCAGGATGAAATAAACCTGCTGGCAGGGAGCTGGTGGTAGTGTCATAGTAACTTCTGGTGGTGGTGAGGGCTGAATAAGGTAGTCATAGTAACTTCACGCTGCCTGGTAGTGAGCAGGATGAATATTAGTCATGGTGGTTCACGCTGCCTGGCAGGGGAGCTGGATGAATAAGCAGTAGTCATAGTAACTGTGGTAGTGGCAGGGCAGGGTGATAAGCAGTAGTCATAGTAACTTACTGCTGGCAGGGGAGCAGGATGAATAAGCAGTAGTCTGGTGGACTTAATGCCTGGCAGGGAGCAGGTGAATATGCATTAGTCATGGTGGTTCACTCTGCCTGGCAGGAGCAGGGTGAATATGCAGTAGTCATAGTATCTTCAGGCTGACTGGCAGGGAGGGGAATGGCAGGTCATGGTAACTTCACGTGCCTGGCAGGAGCAGGGGAATAAGCAGTAGTCAGTGTAACTTCACGCTGGTGGTGCAGAGCAGGATGAATGCAGTAGTCATGGTGGTACGCTGCCTGGCAGGGAGCAGGGAATAAGCTGGTGGTAGTGTATCATTAACTTCACGCTGCCTGGCAGGGATGCTGCTGGTAGTGAGCAGGGTGCTGGTGGTCATAGTGACTCTGCTGGCAGGAGCAGGTGAATATGCAGTAGGCTGGTGGTATCTGACTCTGACTGGTGGTAATGAGCAGTTGTCTGGTAACTTCACGCTGCCTGGCAGGGGTAGTGGGGGCAGTAGTCATAGTAACAGGGCTGAATTTGGTAGTCATAGTAACTTCACTCTGCCTGGCAGTGAGGGGCTGAATGGTAGTGTAGTAATGACTGGGGCTGGTGGTGGAGCAGGGACTGGTGGTAGTGGTAACTTCACTCTGCTGACTGGGGCTGAATGGTAGTGATAGGGCTGGCTGGTGGCAGGGGCAGGTGGTAAAATGTGCAGGGACTGGGGCTGGCAGGTAGTGTGGGGACTGTCTGGTGGTAGTGGCAGGGGAGCTGGATGAATAAGCAGTAGTCATAGTAACTGCTGGTGGTGGTGAGGGCTGCCTGGCAGGGAGCAGGATGAATATGCAGTGGTCAGTGCTGGGCTGGTGGCAGTGAGGGGACTGGTAGTGGTAGTAACTTCACTGGTGGTAGTGAGGGGACTGGTGGTAGTCATAGTAACGACTGGGCCTGGCAGGTGAATGAGCAGGGCTGGTGGTACTCTGTGGCAGGGGCTGGTGGTAGTGTAGTCATAGTACTGGGGCTGGTGGTGGTGAATATGGGCTGGTGGTAGTGAGGCAGGGGCTGGTGAATAAGTAGTGGGGGCTGGTGGTAGTGGGGGACTGGGGCTGGTAGTGCCTGGGGCTGGTGGTGGGGGCAGACTGGGTAGCTGGTGGTAGTGAGGGGGGTGGGGTCTGGTAACTGGTCACGTGGGGAGGGGCTGGTGGTAGTGTAGGGGAACTTCACGGGGCTGGTGGTAGTGCAGGGGACTGGTGGTGTGCTGGCAGGGAGCTGGGGCTGCAGTAGTGTGGGGACTGGGGCTGGTGGTAGTGGGGACTGGGGCTGGTGGTAGTGTGGATGACTGGGTAGTCTGGTGGTGAAGTGAGGGGCTGGTGGTAGTGTTCCACTCTGGACTGGTGGTAGGTGAAATGCAGCTGGTGGTAACTGACTCTGCCTGGTGGTAGTGACTAAGCAGTAGTCTGGTGGTAGTGAGGGCTGGTGGTAGTGGTAACTTCACGCTGCCTGGCAGGGCTGGATGAATAAGGTAGTGCTAGTAACTGGTGGTGCCTGAGGGGGAGCTGGTGGTAGTGTCATAGGACTGGGGCTGGTGGTAGTGAGGGGCTGGTGGTAGTGAGGGGCTGGTGGTAGTGTGGGGACTGCTGGTGGTAACTTCACTGACTGGGGCTGGTGGTAGCTGGTGGTAGGGAGGGGCTGGTGGTAGTGCAGTAGGGCATAGTAACTGAGGGCTGGTGGTAGTGAGGGGGAATGAGGGCTGGTGGTAGTGTGGGGACTGGGGCTGGTGGTAGTGAGGCTGGTGGTAGTGGCAGGGATTCTGGTGGTGGTAGTGTTCAGGGACTGGGGCTGGTGGTAAAGAATAGGGCGCCATTTGGACTCTGGTGGTGGTGGTAGTGGGCTGGGGTAGTGAGGGCTGGTGGTGGTGTGTGGTGGTAGTGCCTGGTGGTCTTGTGTGGACTGGTGGTAGTTACAGTGGTCATTGAGAAGCTGGTGGTAGTGAGGGCTGGTGGATTGATGAACAGGGGATGATTATGTGGGGGCTGGTGGTTTCTGCTAAGGGCTGGTGGTAAATGACCGGCTGGTGGAGTGCTCGGGGAACTGGTGGTTGTGCTGGGCTTCTACTGAGGTAATTAGGACTGGTGGTAGTGTGGGGCCTGTGGCTGGTGGTTTGATACAGCTGGTGGTGGTGGTAGTGTAAGGGATCATCTGGGGCTGGTGGTATTGTCTTGTCTGTGAGTTGTGTAATGGGTTGTCTGGTGGTATTTAGTCTTAATAAAGGGACATCCACTCTGGTGGTCTTAGTGTCACACTACTGGGGCTGGTGGTAGTGACAAGGGCTGGTGGTGGTGCCATTTGGGAAGGATGTTAGACTTTGGTATTCCATGGGGGCTGGTGGTGGTCTGTTCTCCTAGTCATTATCATTACAAACAGACATCTAACTGAATCTGGTAGTGAATCTCCTGGGATGGTGTCATTGTGGTAGTGTGGGGACTGGGGCTGGTGGTAGTGAGGGGCTGGTGGTAGTGACGGGCTGGTGGTAGTGTGGTCAATACTACACGTTCTGGTCATGCCTAGAATGTGTCTGGTGGTAAACCTGAGTACATTCAGGATTACTGAAGTTCTTATCTTCCAGACTAGTTTTAACACATTTAAAGACATGTGTCTGGTGGCCTGAGGAGGAATATGTTGGTGGTCAGTGACTTGGGAGTCTGGTTTTGAAAAAGAGCAGAAAATACAGTGGTTTTTATTAACTGTCTGGTGGATAAATGGACGACTGGGGCTTAATGTTCCCTAGTGAAGGGACATCCACAAGACTGGTGGTATTATTCTTGGCTGACAGGGTGGTGATTTACTGGGGCTGAGGTATGTGGCAGAGTCCTTCTGGTGGTTTGTGCCGGAATGAAGTAAAACGACTTCCCTTTTTAAAGGTAAACACGTGGGAGTAACTGAATCACGGTGGTAGTGCTGGGACAATTTCTGGAGCAATGGTGGTGGGACTTAATGTCTATGAAGCATTAAAAGACTGGTGAAATATGTGACTGGGGCTGGTGGTGAGTGTGGGGACTGGGGCTGGTGTTTAACCCTCTGGATGGTGGTAGTGTGGGGACTCAGTCTACAGGATGGTGTTTCAGTGCTGGTGGTAGTGACAGGGCTGGTGGTAGTGTGGTGGACTGGGGCTGGTGGTTAACTGTGAGGGGCTGGTTAACGTAGTGAGAGCAGATGTTAGTGAGTGGCTGGTGGTAGTGTGGGGACTGGGGCTGGTGGTAGTGCTGGGGCTGGTGGTGTTTTCTAATGGACTGGTGGTTTCATAGTGAAGGGCTGGTGGTGGTGTGGGGACTGGGGCTGGTGGTAGTGGGGGATTGGTGGTTTGGTCATGGGGACTGTGGTGGTAGTGGGGGACTGGAACTTTTGTTAAAAATGAGCGCAACATTTGGTGGTAGTGTGCCAGGACTATAGGCTGGTGGTTAGAATGTGTGTATAGGAAACCCTGGGGCTGTTTTTAAAACTGGTGGTCACGACTGTGGCTATTACATGGTGGTAGTGAGGGGGCTGCGTATTACATAACGGTAGTGAAAATGGTGGTGGTGATCCTTGGGCTGGTGGTAGTGGGGGCTGGTGGTAGTGAGGGGGGCTGGTGGTAGTGACGGGCTGTAGTGGTATCTGGTGTGAATTTAATCATCTGGTGGTTGAAGTGAAAGGGGCTGGTGGTGGTCTCCGGGATCTGGAAGGCTAGTGGGGAAAGTGCTGGGGCTGGTGATAGTGTGGGGACTGGGGCTGGTGGTAGTGAGGGTTTTTGTGAAAGTTTATCGGACTGGGGCTTTTAAAAAATGGTGGTGGGTTTTTTCGATGGGGGTCTGGTGGTAGTGTGGGGACTTGGGCTGGTGGTAGTGAAATAAAGACTAGTGGTTATGAGGACATCTGGTGGAAGTGGTGGGGACTGGGGCTGGTGGTGGTGTGGGCTGGTGGTTGTAGTGTATTGGGGGGACTGGTATCAGATAATGCTTCTCATGGGCTGGTGCTTCATGTTTTAGTGTGGGGACTTGGGCTGGTGGTGGTGTGTAGCTTTAATTTGATACTGTGTGTATTTTAATGGACTGGGAGTTTTAACTAATACTATTAGTGTGGGGCTGGTGGTAGTGTGGGGACTGGGGCTGGTGGTGTGAGGGGAGTGGTGGTGTGTGGTGTGTGGATATGATGCTCTGGTGGTAGCCCTTTGGAAGATTGACTGGGGCTGGTGGTATCTTTGATGGGGATGATATTGGGGCATGGTATACCACCAACTCAGTAGGGGACTGGGGCTGGTGGTAGTGCTGGGCTGGTGGTAGTGAGGGGACTGGTGGTAGTGCTGAGGCTGGTGGTAGTGAGGGGGCTGGTGGTAGTGCTGAGGCTGGTGGTAGTGAGGGGGCTGGTGGTAGTGTGGGGACTGGTGGTAGTGGGGGGCTGGTGGTAGTGAGGGGGCTGGTGGTAGTGCTGAGGCTGGTGGTAGTGAGGGGCTGGTGGTAGTGAGGGGGCTGGTGGTAGTGAGGGGACTGGTGGTAGGGGGGACTGGTGGTAGTGAGGGGGCTGGTGGTAGTGCTGAGGCTGGTGGTGGTGAGGGGGCTGGTGGTAGTGAGGGGACTGGTGGTAGTGTGGGGACTGGTGGTAGTGAGGGGGCTGGTGGCTGAGGCTGGTGGTGTGAGGGGCTGGTGGTGGTGAGGGGGCTGGTGGTAGTGGGAGGGGCTGGTGGTAGTGAGGGGGCTGGTGGTAGTGGGGGGCTGGTGGTAGTGTGGGGACTGGGGCTGGTGGTAGTGAGGGGCTGGTGGTAGTGAGGGGGCTGGTGGTAGTGAGGGGGCTGGTGGTAGTGTGGGGACTGGGGCTGGTGGTAGTGAGGGGCTGGTGGTAGTGAGGGGCTGGTGGTAGTGTGGGGACTGGGGCTGGTGGTGAGGGGCTGGTGGTAGTGAGGGGCTGGTGGTAGTGAGGGGCTGGTGGTAGTGTGGGGGCTGGTGGTAGTGAGGGGGCTGGTGGTAGTGAGGGGCTGGTGGTAGTGAGGGGGCTGGTGGTAGTGTGGGGGCTGGTGGTAGTGAGGGGCTGGTGGTAGTGAGGGACTTGGGCTGGTGGTAGTGAGGGGACTGGGGCTGGTGGTCGTGAGGGGACTGGGGCTGGTGGTCGTGTGGGGACTGGGGCTGGTGGTGGTGAGGGGGGGCTGGTGGTAGTGTGGGGACTGGGGCTGGTGGTCGTGAGGGGGCTGGTGGTAGTGTGGGGACTGGGGCTGGTGGTCGTGAGGGGGCTGGTGGTAGTGTGGGGACTGGGGCTGGTGGTAGTGAGGGGACTGGTGGTAGTGTGGGGACTGGGGCTGGTGGTAGTGAGGGGACTGGGGCTGGTGGTCGTGAGGGGGCTGGTGGTAGTGTGGGGACTGGGGCTGGTGGTAGTGTGGAGACTGGGGCTGGTGGTCGTGGAGGGGCTGGTGGTAGTGTGGGGACTGGGGCTGGTGGTAGTGAGGGGACTGGTGGTAGTGTGGGGACTGGGGCTGGTGGTCGTGAGGGGACTGGGGCTGGTGGTCGTGAGGGGGCTGGTGGTAGTGTGGGGACTGGGGCTGGTGGTAGTGAGGGGACTGGTGGTAGTGTGGGGACTGGGGCTGGTGGTGTGGGGACTGGGGCTGGTGGTAGTGAGGGGCTGGGGCTGGTGGTCGTGAGGGGACTGGGGCTGGTGGTCGGTGGGGACTGGGGCTGGTGGTAGTGTGGGGACTGGGGCTGGTTGTAGTGTGGGGACTGGGGCTGGTTGTAGTGAGGGGACTGGGGCTGGTGGTAGTGTGGGGACTGGGGCTGGTGGTAGTGTGGGGACTGGGGCTGGTTGTAGTGAGGGGACTAGGGCTGGTTGTAGTGAGGGGACTGGGGCTGGTTGTAGTGAGGGGACTGGGGCTGGTTGTAGTGTGGGGCTGGGGCTGGTGGTAGTGAGGGGACTGGGGCTGGATCTTCTTGTGGATAAGGCCTCTTTGAATGACTAGGTAGGTAGAGGAAAATGGAGTGTGGAGGTGGTTTGTAGAGTGCCTTCTAATCAATCAATCATGTCTTTATAAAGCCCTTCTTACATCAGTTGATGTTTCAAAGTGCTGTACAGAAACCCATCCTATAACCCCAAGCAGCAAGCAATGCAGATGTAGAAGCATGGTGGCTAGAAAAACTCCCTAGAAAGGCCAGAACCTAGGAAGAAACCTAGAGTGGAACCCGGCTATGAGGGGTGGCCAGTCCTCTTCTTGCTGTGCCAGGTGGAGATTAGAACAGAACATGGCCAAGATGTTCAAATGTTCATAGATGACCAGCAGGGTCAATTCATAATTATCACAGTTGTTGTTGAGGGTGCAAATGGTCAGCACCTCAGGAGTAAATGTCTGCTGGCTTTTCATAGCCGATCATTCAGAGTATCTCTACTGGTCCTGCTGTCTAGAGAGTTGAAAACCGCAGGTCTGGGACAGGTAGCACGTCCGGTGAACAGGGCAGGGTTCCATAGCCGCAGGTAGAACTGTTGAAACTGGAGCAGCAGCACGGCCAGATGGATTGGGGACAGCAAGGAGTCATCAGGCCAGGGAATCCTTGGGCATGGTCCTAGGGCTCAGGTCCTCCGAGAGAGAGAAAGAAAGAATAAGAGAAAAAGAGAGAGAATTAGAGAGAGCATACTTAAATTCACACAGGACACCGGATAAGACAGGAGAAATACTCCAGATATAACAGACTGACCCTAGCCCCCCGACACAAGCTACTGCAGCATAAATACTGGAGGCTGAGACGGGAGGGGTCGGGAGACACTGTGGCCCCGTCCGACGATACCCCCGGACAGGGCCAAACAACCACCAACTTACCATCCTGAGACAAGGCCAAGTATAGCCCACAAAGATCTCCGCCACGGCACAACCCAAGGGGGGGGGTGCGCCAACCCAGACAGGAAGATCACGTCAGTAAATTTGGGTCTTCACCATGTTTCATCGAAATGTACAGCTGTGTATCATCCGCATAGCAGTGAAAGTTAACCTTATGTTTCCGAATGACATCACCAAGAGGTAAAATATATAATGATAACAATAGTGGTCCTAAAACGGAACCTTGAGGAACACCGAAATGTACAGTTGATTTGTCAGAGGACAAACCATTCACAGAGACAAACTGATGTCTTTCCGACAGATAAGATCTAAACCAGGCCAGAACTTGTCCGTGTAGACCAATTTGGGTTTCCAATCTCCCCCCAAAAATGTGGTGATTGATGGTATCAAAAGCAGCACTAAGGTCTAGGAGCACGAGGACAGATGCAGAGCCTCAGTCTGATGCCATTAAAAGGCCATTTACCACCTTCACAAGTGCAGTCTCAGTGCCATGATGGGGTCTAAAACCAGACTGAAGCATTTCGTATACATTGTTTTTCTTCAGGAAGGCAGTGAACTGCTGCGTAACAGCGTTTTCAAAAAAGATTGAGAGGAATGGAAGATTCGATATTGGCCGATATTTAAAAAAAATATTCTCGGTCAAGGTTTGGCTTTTTCAAGAGAGGCTTTAATTCCTGCCATTTGTAGTGAGTTTGGTCCACATTCGGTGGATAGAGAGCCGTTTATTATGTTCAACATAGGAGGGCCAAGCACAGGAAGCAGCTCTTTCAGTAGTTTAGTTGGAATAGGGTCCAGTATGCAGCTTGCAGGTTTAGAGGCCATGAATATTTTCATCTATGTGTCAAGAGATATAGTATTAAAAAACTTGGACTGGGGACAGCAAGGAGTCATCAACTTGAGCGTCTCCCTTAATCCTAGGTCCTGGCAGGGTTGTGCAGACTCAGGACAACCTGAGCTTTAGAGGAATACGCAGATTTATCACTTTCTTTTAATCACCTCAGTCAACGAGAGTCAATTGGAGTCGAGGTAACAGTGCAGAGCCAGTGAAACATCAATAGATATTTAGCGTGACACTGTCCATATTAATACGTGTATGAACGTATAGCCACATGGATTATGCCGCTATAAATCTTTATCAAACCTTATAATTGGTTGACTTTTTTTCGACATTTTCATGTATTTAGTTTTTTATATTATATTTTCCTTTGCTAGTGTAGAAGGTAAAGTCAATCACCTTCACCAGACTGCGTGTTTCTGTCCCTGAATGCCTGAAAGGCCATGGGAATAATCATTTGGCAAAGGGACATTTTGTTCAATCTGGAGAGGTTGGTAAGCAACTAGCTATTGCCTCTTGAAATATTCACAAAATGTCCAATTAGGGCTGAAAATTCACCTCTCTCGTTTGTCAGTGACTCATTTTGCAGCAGGGGAATCGCTCGCCCTCCCTTCCTTTTTTAGGATGGACCACTTTTTAATGACTCATTCATCAAATCTTGGCTCTTTTACAACTCATACAGCTACCAAGGCAGACTAATCAGCCTCCTTTAGGGGATTGATGCAAGGCAGGGTGGAGAGAGAACTTGTAGTGGTGAGGCCCGGCCTGCAGGTCGAATCAATCATTAACACGGGATTCATTTAAGGACAGAGCTCAGCTGACCATGCAGGGGAATCTCAGGAGCTCCCTTATGAAACTAAACAAGCAAGAAGTATGTTAAGGGATCATGGGCCCTATCCTAAACGGCACCCTATTCCCTATATAGTGTTCACTATGTATAGGTCCCCGGGGTTCTATTTCATGTTTCATCTTAAACCCATTACACAGAAGGTGTTATATATAGAGAGAGGACATACTATAGCAGTTGACTTGAGTTGTATGAACCTTCCTGTGTCCGTAACAAGATGCACTTTATAATGGATTCACAATCCTTGACAGGGAAGGTGCTTATAGAGAGAGAGGACACACTGCAGCAGTACGACTTATACGAATCTCCAAGGAACTCAAGGGAACTGATCAACCTAATCAACAGTTAAAAAAATAAAAAATCAAGGCCATTGAAAACAAATTACAGAGTTAATCACAAAAAGAAAGGGAGCAATATAATGTTCTCAGACAAGCCAAGATACCAAATCATATACATAGTATGTTCCTAGATATCAATCTACCTACATTGAACAGCATCAACTAGCATCAACTAAATCAACTATTACAAAAGACAAAAAGACTGAAGAATAAATTTGACTTTTGAAAATTACTTTTGAAAATATAATGTCTACTATCTATACATGTACTCTTTTCATAATCCTCTTTCTTTAAGACAAAACAAAATGATGGATATCTTTGTGATGGTGTATATTAAATGGATATATTAAATGGTTTAAAGTGGCCCAGAGGCCTGGCAATGCTAGTGTTAAAATGTTCCATGTTGTCTCAATAGCTCAAGTACCTCTGTTACTAATCTGAGCAAAAAAAAAGAAACGTCCTCTCACTGTCAACTGCGTTTATTTTCAGCAAACTTTAACATGTGTAAATATTTGTATGAACTTAACAAGATTCAACAACTGAGACATAAACTGAACAAGTTCCACAGACATGTGACTAACAGAAATGGAATAATGTGTCCCTGAACAAAGGGGGAGGTCAAAATCAAAAGTAAAACAAGAACACTGACATTCCTGTCTTGTAGGAAATCACCCACAGAACGAGCAGTATGGCTGGTGGCATTGTCATGCTGGAGGGTCATGTCAGGATGAGCCTGCAGGAAGGGTACCACATGAGGGAGGAGGATGTGTTCCCTGTAACGCACAGCGTTGAGATTGCCTGCAATGACAACAAGCTCAGTCTGATGATGCTGTGACACACCGCCCCAGACCATGACAGACCCTCCACCTCCAAATCGATCCCGCTCCAGAGTACAGGCCTCGGTGTAACACTCATTCTTTCGATGATAAAAGCGAATCCGACCATCACCCCTGGTGAGACAATACCTTGTCTCATCATTGAAGAGCACTTTTTGCTAGTGCCCATAGGCGACGTTGTTGCCAGTGATGTCTGGTGAGGACCTGCCTTACGACAAGCCTACAAGCCCTCAGTCCAGCCTCTCTCTTAGACAACATTTTTCTGAATTGTTGGGAGTGAAAGTTCTTATTAAACAACATAGTAATTTTGTAACGTATGATATCGTGTAAATCTTGAATCTGCCTGAATATTCCCACATACATATTTGTTGTGTTAGAAAGTGGGATTAAAAACTATTAAGTGTGTCAAGATTTACACAAAATACAACTTTAAAAAAACATCTAATACAAATATTTCTAAACATTTATGGAAAACACATGAAAAGGAGGAGGTCAAAAGGGGGGTGACGGTAACGTGTAACGGATGTGAAACGGCTAGCTAGTTAGCGGTGGTGGCTTTTGTGGAGCGATGGGTAACGATGCTTCGTGGGTGACTGTTGATGTGTGCAGAGGGTCCCTGGTTCGTGCCCGGGTATAGGTGAGAAGACAGTCTAAAGTTATACTGTTACATTACTAAACTATTATGGAAAGATGAGACTCTCACGAACACAATGTTCTTCATTTTGCTCTTCGACCCCCACAAGCCCTCGATGATGATGATGAACTTCTGTCTGCAGCGTCTGAACTGTTTGGGCTAGAAACTAATATGACGGCACTGTCGAAAGGGGAGACTCCCACGAACGTGTTCTACGACTCGGAGGTAACGTTAAATGGTACCGGTTTAAAAAACGAAGTATGAAAGTAGTTTCGTGCTTACCAAAAAACAGGGATTAAATATGTGTACGAAAAATATATACTGTATATACAGTACCAGTCAAATGTTTGGACACACCTACTCATTCAAGGGTTTTTCTTTATTTATACTATATTCTGAATTGTAGAATAATAGTGAAAACATCACAACTATGAAATAAGACAAATGGAGTCATGTAGCAACCAAAAAAGTATTAAACAATGAAAATATATTTTATATTTGAGATTAACCAGCATCACCTGGAATGCTTTCCCAACAGTTCCCACATATGCTGAGCACTTGTTCGCAGCTTTTTTTTCACTCTCAATTTGGTTGAGGTCGGGGGATTGCAGAGGCCAGGTCATCTGATGTAGCACTCCATCACTCTCCTCCTTAGTCAAATAGCCCTTACACAGCCTGGAGATGTGTTGGGTCATTGTCCTGTTGAAAAACAAATGAGAGTCCCACTAAGCCCAAACTAGATGGGATGGCGTATTGCTGCAGAATGCTGTGGTAGCCATGCTTCTTGTGACTCTCAAACCCGGATCCGGGAGCGTAATCATCGCCTCAAACTAATTAGCATAACACAGCGGACATAAATCTTCCTACAAAATCTTCCTATTCGTGAAAATCACAAATGAAATATATTGAGACACATCTTATCCTTTTGTTAATCACACTGCCATCTCAGATTTTCAAGTTTATCATGGCATAATGCTATGCTAGGCTCTGCTGGCAGCAGGCAACATTTTCACGAAAATAAGAAAAGCAATCAAATTAAATCATTTACGTTTGAAGAACTTCAGATGTTTTCACTCAGGAGACTCGCAGTTAGATAGCAAATGTTCCTTTTTTTCCAAAAATATTATTTTTGTAGGCGAAATAGCTCCCGTTTGTTCGTCACATTTCGCTGAGAAATCGACCGGAAAATGGTCACTACAACGCCAAACTTTTTTCCAAATTAGCTCCATAAGATCGACAGAAACATGGCAAACGTTGTTTAGAATCAATCCTCAAGGTGTTTTTCACATATCTATTCGATAATATATCCGTCGGGACAATTGGTTTGTCATAAGAAGCGATTGGAAAAATGGCTACCTCAGTACTTTACGCAAGATTTTCTACAGGAGCCATCATGTGACCACTTGCTCAATGTGGTCCCTTACGACTATTCTTCAACATAAATGCGTAAAAAGACGTCACAATGCTGTAGACACCTTGGGGAATACGTAGAAAGCTCATTCGTAGCCCATTCACAGCCATATAAGGAGTCATTGGCATGAAGCAGTTTTAAAAAATGCGGCACTTCCTGATTGGATATTTAACCTGTTGCTTCTACTCGGGACGCTTGCGTCCCAACTAGAGCTCTGGAAATGCAAATGCGCTACGCTAAATGCTAATAGTATTAGTTAAAACTCAAAAGTTCATTAAAATACACATGCAGGGTATCGAATTAAAGCTACACTCGTTGTGAATCCAGGCAACAAGTCAGATTTTCGGCGAAAGCATGAGAAGCTATTATCTGATAGCATGTAACACCCCAAAAGACCCACAGGGGACGTAAACAAAATAATTAGCATTTCGGCGTTACACAAACCGCACAATAAAATAGAAAACATTCATTACCTTTCACCATCTTCTTTGTTGGCACTCCTAGATGTCCCATAAACACTATTTGGGTCTTTATTTCGATTAAATCGGTCCATATAAAGCCTAGATATCGTTATATGTAGACTGTGTGATAAACGAAAAAAACATTGTTTCAAAACGTAACGTCATTTTTTAAAATTCAAAAAGTCGACGATAAACTTTCACAAAACACTTCGAAATACGTTTGTAATGCAACTTTAGGTATTAGTAAACGTTAATAAGCGATAAAATTCATCAGGAGGCGATGTAAAGATCATTAGCTGTCCGTCTGGAAAAATGTCCGGCTAGAAACTCAACGAAAATATCCGGTCCTAGACCAGAGGAGATACGGTGCCCTGCATGTGTTTGACCAAGAAAAAACTCGAAGGGAAATGACAAGACTCTAGACACCGTGTGGAAGCTGTAGGTACTGCAACCTCAGTCAATTAATTGTGGTTCACCTTTATCAATGGGTTCAAGTAGCGCATGGATATATTTTCCCATTTTCAGTGATCAGTTTTTCCTGTGCTTTTCGATGTAAATGCCGTTCTGGTAAAGCCACAGCAGTGATTTAACCAGTTTTTTAAACGTCTGAGTGTTTTCTATCCACACAGACTAAGCAAATGCATATACTATATTCCTGGCATGAGTAGCAGGGCGCTGAAATGTTGCGCGATTTTTAACAGAATGTTCAAAAAAGTAGAGGGTCGACTTAAGAGGTTAACTGGGTTTCGCCTGTAACATCAGTTCTGTTGCACTCACAGACAATATCTTTGCAGTTTTGGAAACGTCAGAGTGTTTTCTATCCAAAGCTGTCAATTATATGCATAGTCGAGCATCTTGTCGTGACAAACTATCCCGTTTAAAACTGGAACGTTTTTTATCAAAAAATGTAAATACTGCCCCCTAGTCGTAAAAGGTTAAGTGTGCCATGAATTCTAAATAAATCACAAACAGTGTCACCAGCAAAGCACCCCCACACCATAACACCTCCTCCTCCATGCTTCACGGTGGGAAATACACATGCAGAGATCATCCATTCACCCACACCACGTCTCACAAAGACATGGCAGTTGGAACCAAAAATCTCCAATTTGGACTCCAGACCAAAGGACAAATGTCCACTGGTCTAATGTCCATTGTTCATGTTTCTTGGCCCAAGCAAGGCTCTTCTTCTCATTGGTGTCCTTTAGTATTGGTTTCTTTGCAGCAATTCGACCATGAAGGCTTGATATACACAGTCTCCTCTGAACAGTTAATGTTGAGATGTGTCTGTTACTTGAACTCTGTGAAGCATTTACTTGGGCTGCCATTTCTGAGGCTGGTAACCCTAATGAACTTCTCCTCTGCAGCAGAGGTAACTCTGGGTCTTCCATTCCTGTGGCGGTCCTCATGAGAGCCAGTTTCATCTTAGCGCTTGATGGTTTTTGCGACTGCACTTTAAGAAACTTTCAAAGTTCTTGAAATTCTCCGTATTGACTGACCTTCATGTGTCAAAGTAATGACGGACTATCGTGTCTCATTTGCTTATTTGAGCTGTTCTTGCCATAATATGGACTTGATATTTTACCAAATAAGGTAAAATGTATACCATCCCTACCTTGTCACAACACAACTGATTGGCTGAAATGCATTAAGAAGGAATAAATTCCACAAATGTACTTTTATTAAGAAGGTACACCTGTTAATTGAAATGCATTCCAGCTGACTACCTCATGAAGCTGGTTGAGAGAATGCCAAGAGTGTGCAAAGCTGTCTTCAAGGCAAAGGGTGGCTACTTTGAAGATTCTAAAATATATTTGATTTGTTTAACACTTTTGTGGTTTCTACATGATTCCATATGTGTTATTTAATAGTTTTGATGTCTTCACTATTATTCTGCAATGTAGAAAATAGTAAAAAATTAAGAAAAACCCGTGAATGAGTAGGTGTTCTAAAACATTTGACTGGCAGTGTATATATCCTGAGTTTTCTATATCTCCTAGATTTAGGACAGGCACTTCAAAACCTTTCTTAATTTTTTATATGAACCTTTTTTTTAAAACTAGGCTAGTCAGTTAAGATCAAATTCCTATTTATAATGACCGCCTACCCCGGCCAAATTAGACCACTTACCCTGCAGACATCTAGGCAGAATCTGAAAGGGCACCCTATTCCCATAGAGAGTTGGTCTAAAGTAGTGCACTCTATAGGGAAAAGGGGTGCCATTTTGTACGCAGTGTTGTAAATGGCAACATTGGTAACACTCGTCTGTTTGGGTGTGAGACTTGTCAACTGCAGATTAATGGTGGTACACACAACACAATCTTACATGTTTCATTGTAGATTGAAAACAAATTGCTCTTTAGACTCAGAAAGAAAAGCCAATTGCTTTTCCATACCGTTTGTCACATTTGCCATGTAGGTTAAATCAAATCAAATCAAATGTATTTATAAAGCCCTTCTTACAACAGCTGATTTCACAAAGTGCTGTACAGAAACCCAGCCTAAAACCCCAAACAGCAAGCGATGCAGGTGTAGAAGCACGGTCTGGATAATTACCAGGTTGCACCTGGTGCTCAACAACCTGGGAGATACTTCCATTATGGTGCTTCAGCCTGTAGCTGTATGTCCCTCATGGTTCCCTTTATAGCACACACCGTTAGACCAGGACACATAGGGACATACCTCATGACATGGGGAAGTGTCCTTTCAGAGATGGTATTAAATCAGCACTCGTCTAGTCACCGTACTCTAGACCTTCCAGAGATGGTATTACATCAGCAGTCGTCTAGTCACCGTACTCTAGACCTTCCAGAGATGGTATTAAATCAGCAGTCGTCTAGTCACCGTACTCTAGAGCTTCCAGAGATGGTATTAAATCAGCAGTCGTCTAGTCACCGTACTCTAGACCTTCCAGAGATGGTATTAAATCAGCAGTCGTCTAGTCACCGTACTCTAGACCTTCCAGAGATGGTATTAAATCAGCAGTCGTCTAGTCACCGTACTCTAGACCTTCCAGAGATGGTATTAAATCAGCAGTCGTCTAGTCACCGTACTCTAGACAATGAAGTGAATGTGTCAGTGGGTTTGTGAGATCTTGTTGTTATTCAAGCAACGTTCAGGGAGTGAAGAAGTAGGAATAATACCATGTTGAAAGTCCTTGATGGGACCCTACTCCCTATGTAGTGCACTATAGCTAGCCACTGGGGAAGCACACATTGGGGGATAAAGTACTCTACACAGGGAATGAGCCAAGCCACTGGGGAAGCACGCATTGGGGGATAAAGTACTCTACACAAGGAATGAGCCAAGCCATTGTTGTTAAGGACCCATGAGGGGGTAAAGTACTCTACATGAGGAATGAGCCAAGCCATTGTTGCTAAGGAACCATGAGGGGATAAAAACCTCTACATGAGGAATGAGCCAAGCCATTGTTGCTAAGGACCCATGAGGGGATAAATTACTCTACATGAGGAATGAGCCAAGCCATTGTTGCTAAGGACCCATGAGGGGATAAATGACTCTATAAATGACTTGTTGCTAAGGACCCATGAGGGGATAAAGTACTCTACATGAGAATGAGCCAAGCCATTGTTGCTAAGGACCCATGAGGGGATAAATTACTCTACATGAGGAATGAGCCAAGCCATTGTTGCTAAGGACCCATGAGGGGATAAATTACTCTACATGAGGAATGAGCCAAGCCATTGTTGCTAAGGACCCATGAGGGGATAAATTACTCTACATGAGGAATGAGCCAAGCCATTGTTGCTAAGGACCCATGAGGGGATAAATTACTCTACATGAGGAATGAGCCAAGCCATTGTTGCTAAGGACCCATGAGGGGATAAATACTCTACATGAGGAATGAGCCAAGCCATTGTTGCTAAGGACCCATGAGGGGATAAATGACTCTACATGAGGAATGAGCCAAGCCATTGTTGCTAAGGACCCATGAGGGGATAAATGACTCTACAAGAGGAATGAGCCAAGCTATTGTTGCTAAGGACCCATTAGGGGATAAATTACTCTACATGAGGAATGAGCCAAGCCATTGTTGCTAAGGACCCATGAGGGGATAAAGTACTCTACATGAGGAATAAGCCAAGCCATTGTTGCTAAGGACCCATGAGGGGATAAATGACTCTACAAGAGGAATGAGCCAAGCTATTGTTGCTAAGGACCCATTAGGGGATAAATTACTCTACATGAGGAATGAGCCAAGCCATTGTTGCTAAGGACCCATGAGGGGATAAATTACTCTACATGAGGAATGAGCCAAGCCATTGTTGCTAAGGACCCATGAGGGGATAAATTACTCTACATGAGGAATGAGCCAAGCCATTGTTGCTAAGGACCCATGAGGGGATAAATGACTCTACATGAGGAATGAGCCAAGCCATTGTTGCTAAGGACCCATGAGGGGATAAATGACTCTACATGAGGAATGAGCCAAGCCATTGTTGCTAAGGACCCATGAGGGGATACATTACTCTACATGAGGAATGAGCCAAGCCATTGTTGCAAAGGACCCATGGTGGGATAAATTACTCTACATGAGGAATGAGCCAAGCCATTGTTGCTAAGGACCCATGAGGGGATAAAGTCCTCTACATGAGGAATGAGCCAAGCCATTGTTGTAAGGACCCATGAGGGGATAAATTACTCTACATGAGAAATGAGCCAAGCTATTGTTGCTAAGGACCCATTAGGGGATAAAGTACTCTACATGAGGAATGAGCCAAGCCATTGTTGTTAAGGACCCATGAGGGGATAAATTACTCTACATGAGGAATGAGCCAAGCCATTGTTGCTAAGGACCCATGAGGGGATAACGTACTCTACATGAGGAATGAGCCAAGCCATTGTTGCTAAGGACCCATGAGGGGATAAATTACTCTACATGAGGAATGAGCCAAGCCATTGTTGCTAAGGACCCATGAGGGGATAAATTACTCTACATGAGGAATGAGCCAAGCCATTGTTGCTAAGGACCCATGAGGGGATAAAGTTGTTCTACATGAGGAATGAGCCAAGCCATTGTTGCTAAGGACCCATGAGGGGATAAATTACTCTACATGAGGAATGAGCCAAGCCATTGTTGCTAAGGACCCATGAGGGGATAAATTACTCTACATGAGGAATGAGCCAAGCCATTGTTGCTAAGGACCCATGAGGGGATAACGTACTCTACATGAGGAATGAGCCAAGCCGTTGTTGCTAAGGACCCATGAGGGGATAACGTACTCTACATGAGGAATTAGCCAAGCTATTGTTGCTAAGGACCCATGAGGGGATAAATTACTCTACATGAGGAATGAGCCAAGCCATTGTTGCTAAGGACCCATGAGGGGATAAATTACTCTACATGAGGAATGAGCCAAGCCATTGTTGCTAAGGACCCATGAGGGGATAAAGTACTCTACATGAGGAATGAGCCAAGCCATTGTTGCTAAGGACCCATGAGGGGATAAATTACTCTACATGAGGAATGAGCCAAGCCATTGTTGCTAAGGACCCATGAGGGGATAAATTACTCTACATGAGGAATGAGCCAAGCCATTGTTGCTAAGGACCCATGAGGGGATAAATTACTCTACATGAGGAATGAGCCAAGCCATTGTTGCTAAGGACCCATGAGGGGATAAATTACTCTACATGAGGAATGAGCCAAGCCATTGTTGCTAAGGACCCATGAGGGGATAAAGTACTCTACATGAGGAATGAGCCAAGCCATTGTTGCTAAGGACCCATGAGGGGATAAATGACTCTACATGAGGAATGAGCCAAGCCATTGTTGCTAAGGACCCATGAGGGGATAAATGACTCTACATGAGGAATGAGCCAAGCCATTGTTGCTAAGGACCCATGAGGGGATAAATGACTCTACATGAGGAATGAGGAATGAGCCAAGCCATTGTTGCTAAGGACCCATGAGGGGATAAATGTACTCTACATGAGGAATGAGCCAAGCCATTGTTGCTAAGGACCCATGAGGGGATAAATTACTCTACATGAGGAATGAGCCAAGCCATTGTTGCTAAGGACCCATGAGGGGATAACGTACTCTACATGAGGAATGAGCCAAGCCATTGTTGCTAAGGACCCATGAGGGGATAAATTACTCTACATGAGGAATGAGCCAAGCCATTGTTGCTAAGGACCCATGAGGGGATAAATTACTCTACATGAGGAATGAGCCAAGCCATTGTTGCTAAGGACCCATGAGGGGATAAAGTACTCTACATGAGGAATGAGCCAAGCCATTGTTGCTAAGGACCCATGAGGGGATAAATTACTCTACATGAGGAATGAGCCAAGCCATTGTTGCTAAGGACCCATGAGGGGATAAATTACTCTACATGAGGAATGAGCCAAGCCATTGTTGCTAAGGACCCATGAGGGGATAAATGACTCTACATGAGGAATGAGCCAAGCCATTGTTGCTAAGGACCCATGAGGGGATAAATGACTCTACATGAGGAATGAGCCAAGCCATTGTTGCTAAGGACCCATGAGGGGATAAATTACTCTACATGAGGAATGAGCCAAGCCATTGTTGCTAAGGACCCATGAGGGGATAAATTACTCTACATGAGGAATGAGCCAAGCCATTGTTGCTAAGGACCCATGAGGGGATAAATTACTCTACATGAGGAATGAGCCAAGCCATTGTTGCTAAGGACCCATGAGGGGATAAATTACTCTACATGAGGAATGAGCCAAGCCATTGTTGCTAAGGACCCATGAGGGGATAAATGACTCTACATGAGGAATGAGCCAAGCCATTGTTGCTAAGGACCCATGAGGGGATAAATGACTCTACATGAGGAATGAGCCAAGCCATTGTTGCTAAGGACCCATGAGGGGATAAATTACTCTACATGAGGAATGAGCCAAGCCATTGTTGCTAAGGACCCATGAGGGGATAAATTACTCTACATGAGGAATGAGCCAAGCCATTGTTGCTAAGGACCCATGAGGGGATAAATTACTCTACATGAGGAATGAGCCAAGCCATTGTTGCTAAGGACCCATGAGGGGATAAATTACTCTACATGAGGAATGAGCCAAGCCATTGTTGCTAAGGACCCATGAGGGGATAAATTACTCTACATGAGGAATGAGCCAAGCCATTGTTGCTAAGGACCCATGAGGGGATAAAGTCCTCTACATGAGGAATGAGCCAAGCCATTGTTGTAAGGACCCATGAGGGGATAAATTACTCTTGTTGCTACATGAGGAATGAGCCAAGCCATTGTTGCTAAGGACCCAGGAGGGGATAAATTACTCTACATGAGGAATGAGCCAAGCCATTGTTGCTAAGGACCCATGAGGGGATAAATTACTCTACATGAGGAATGAGCCAAGCCATTGTTGCTAAGGACCCATGAGGGGATAAATGACTCTACATGAGGAATGAGCCAAGCCATTGTTGCTAAGGACCCATGAGGGGATAAATTACTCTACATGAGGAATGAGCCAAGCCATTGTTGCTAAGGACCCATGAGGGGATAAATTACTCTACATGAGGAATGAGCCAAGCCATTGTTGCTAAGGACCCATGAGGGGATAAATTACTCTACATGAGGAATGAGCCAAGCCATTGTTGCTAAGGACCCATGAGGGGATAAATTACTCTACATGAGGAATGAGCCAAGCCATTGTTGCTAAGGACCCATGAGGGGATAAATGAGGGGACTCTACATGAGGAATGAGCCAAGCCATTGTTGCTAAGGACCCATGAGGGGATAAATGACTCTACATGAGGAATGAGCCAAGCCATTGTTGCTAAGGACCCATGAGGGGATAAATTGTACTGAGGGGATAAATGACTACATGAGGAATTGTTGAGCCAAGCCATTGTTGCTAAGGACCCATGAGGGGATAAATTACTCTACATGAGGAATG
Source organism: Oncorhynchus nerka (assembly GCF_034236695.1). Classification (NCBI taxonomy): domain Eukaryota; kingdom Metazoa; phylum Chordata; class Actinopteri; order Salmoniformes; family Salmonidae; genus Oncorhynchus; species Oncorhynchus nerka. The sequence goes on along the minus strand of NW_027040408.1, from coordinate 172,855 downwards.
AGCCAAGCCATTGTTGTTAAGGACCCATAAGGACCCATGAGGGGATAACCCATGAGGGGATAAATTACTCTACATGAGGAATGAGCCAAGCCATTGTTGCTAAGGACCCATGAGGGGATAATGAGGAATGAGCCAAGCCATTGTTGCTAAGGACCCATGAGGGGATACTCTACATGAGGAATGAGCCAAGCCATTGTTGCTAAGGACCCATGAGGGGATAAATTACTCTACATGAGGAATGAGCCAAGCCATTGTTGCTAAGGACCCATGAGGGGATAAAGTCCTCTACATGAGGAATGAGCCAAGCCATTGTTGTAAGGACCCATTAGGGGATAAATTACTCTACATGAGGAATGAGCCAAGCCATTGTTGCTAAGGACCCATGAGGGGATAAATTACTCTACATGAGGAATGAGCCAAGCCATTGTTGCTAAGGACCCATGAGGGGATAAATGACTCTACATGAGGAATGAGCCAAGCCATTGTTGCTAAGGACCCATGAGGGGATAAATGACTCTACATGAGGAATGAGCCAAGCCATTGTTGTTAAGGACCCATGAGGGGATAAATTACTCTACATGAGGAATGAGCCAAGCCATTGTTGCTAAGGACCCATGAGGGGATAAAGCCATTGTTGCTAAGGACCCATCTACATGAGGAATGAGCCAAGCCGTTGTTGCTAAGGACCCATGAGGGGATAACGTACTCTACATGAGGAATTAGCCAAGCTATTGTTGCTAAGGACCCATGAGGGGATAAATTACTCTACATGAGGAATGAGCCAAGCCATTGTTGCTAAGGACCCATGAGGGGATAAATTACTCTACATGAGGAATGAGCCAAGCCATTGTTGCTAAGGACCCATGAGGGGATAAAGTACTCTACATGAGGAATGAGCCAAGCCATTGTTGCTAAGGACCCATGAGGGGATAAATTACTCTACATGAGGAATGAGCCAAGCCATTGTTGCTAAGGACCCATGAGGGGATAAATGACTCTACATGAGGAATGAGCCAAGCCATTGTTGCTAAGGACCCATGAGGGGATAAATTACTCTACATGAGGAATGAGCCAAGCCATTGTTGCTAAGGACCCATGAGGGGATAACGTACTCTACATGAGGAATGAGCCAAGCCATTGTTGCTAAGGACCCATGAGGGGATAACGTACTCTACATGAGGAATTAGCCAAGCCATTGTTGCTAAGGACCCATGAGGGGATAAATTACTCTACATGAGGAATGAGCCAAGCCATTGTTGCTAAGGACCCATGAGGGGATAAATTACTCTACATGAGGAATGAGCCAAGCCATTGTTGCTAAGGACCCATGAGGGGATAAAGTACTCTACATGAGGAATGAGCCAAGCCATTGTTGCTAAGGACCCATGAGGGGATAAATTACTCTACATGAGGAATGAGCCAAGCCATTGTTGCTAAGGACCCATGAGGGGATAAATGACCCATGAGGGGATAAATTACGCTACATGAGGAATGAGCCAAGCCGTTGTTGCTAAGGACCCATGAGGGGATAAAGTACTCTACATGAGGAATGAGCCAAGCCATTGTTGCTAAGGACCCATGAGGGGATAAATTACTCTACATGAGGAATGAGCCAAGCCATTGTTGCTAAGGACCCATGAAGGGATAACGTACTCTACATGAGGAATGAGCCAAGCCATTGTTGTTAAATGCTATTCAGCCTCACACTGATTCATTTTGAAGAAAATAACAATGTTGAGAACTGTTATGACCTCTGTCTCTCTATGAAATGATGTTAAAGGCGTATAAGAACAAGCAGCACAAATGTCACACTTAAATAACACAGCATGTCCAGCAGCATATCCACTTTTGCAAGTCAGCAAATACAGTAATACCCTATATACAGTATACAAAAGTATGTGGACACCCCTTCAAAATAGTGGATTTGGCTTTTTCAGCCACACCCGTTGCTGACAGGTGTTTAAAATCGAGCACACAGCCATGCAATCTCCATAGACAAACATTGGCAGTAGAATGGCCTTACTGAAGAGCTCAGTGACTTTCAACTTGGTACTGTCATGAGTCAGTTCGTCAAATTTCTGTCCTGCTAGAGCTGTCCCGGTCAACTGTAAGTGATGTTATTATGAAGTGGAAATTTCTAAGAACAACAACGTCTCATCCGTGAAGTGGTAGGCCACACAAGTTCACAGAACGGGAACGCTGAGTGCTGAAGCGCATAGCGCTTAAAAATATTCTGTCCTCGGTTGCAACACTCACTACCGAGTTCCAAACTGCCTCTGGAAGCAACGTCAGCACAAAATCTGTTCGTCGGTAGCTTCATGAAATGGGTTTCCGTGGCCGATTAGCCGCACACAAGCCTAAGATCACCATGCGCAATGCCAGGCATTGGCTGGAATAGTGTAAAGCTCACCGCCATTTGGACTCTGGAGCAGTGGAAACGTGTTCTCTGGAATGATGAATCACGCTTTACCATCTGCAGTCCGACAGACGAATCTGGGTTTGGCGGATGCCAGGAGAATGCTGCCTGCCCAAATGCATAGTGCCAAATATAAAGTTTGGTGGAGGAGGAATAATGGTCTGGGGCTGTTTTTCATGGTTCAGGCTCAACCCCATCGAACACCTTTGGGATGAATTGGAACGCTGGCTGTGAGCCAGTCCGAATCGCTCAACATCAGTGCCCAACCTCACTAATGCTCTTGTGGCTGAATGGAAGCAAGTCCCCGCAACAATGTTCCAACATCTAGTGGAAAGCCTTCCCAGAAGAGTGGAGGCTGATATAGCAGCAATGTTCCAACATCTAGTGGAAAGCCTTCCCAGAAGAGTGGAGACTGTTATAGCAGCAACATTCCAACATCTAGTGGAAAGCCTTCCCAGAAGAGTGGAGGCTGTTATAGCAGCAATGTTCCAACATCTAGTGGAAAGCCTTCCCAGAGGAGTGGAGGCTGTTATAGCAGCAATGTTCCAACATCTAGTGGAAAGCCTTCCCAGAGGAGTGGAGGCTGTTATAGCAGCAATGTTCCAACATCTAGTGGAAAGCATTCCCAGAGGAGTGGAGGCTGTTATAGCAGCAATGTTCCAACATCTAGTGGAAAGCCTTCCCAGAAGAGTGGAGGCTGATATAGCAGCAACATTCCAACATCTAGTGGAAAGCCTTCCCAGAAGAGTGGAGGCTGTTATAGCAGCAATGTTCCAACATCTAGTGGAAATCCTTCCCAGAAGAGTGGAGGCTGTTTTAGCAGCAATGTTCCAACATCTAGTGGAAAGCCTTCCCAGAAGAGTGGAGGCTGTTATAGCAGCAATGTTCCAACATCTAGTGGAAAGCGTCCCCAGAAGAGTGGAGGCTGTTATAGCAGCAATGTTCCAACATCTAGTGGAAAGCCTTCCCAGAAGAGTGGAAGCTGTTATAGCAGCAACTTTCCAACATCTAGTGGAAAGCCTTCCCAGAAGAGTGGAGGCTGTTATAGCAGCAATGTTCCAACCTCTAGTGGAAAGCCTTCCCAGAAGAGTGGAGGCTGTTATAGCAGCAATGTTCCAACATCTAGTGGAAAGCCTTCCCAGAAGAGTGGAGGCTGTTATAGCAGCAACGTTCCAACATCTAGTGGAAAGCCTTCCCAGAAGAGTGGAGGCTGTTATAGCAGCAAAGGGGGACCAACTCCATATTAATGCCCATGATTTGGGAATGAGGTGTTTGACGAGCAGGTGTCCACATACTTTGGGTCATGTAGTGTATATTCTTCTTGATCCAAAGTCATTTAAATCAATGTCAGGTCACAATAGGCCATTTAATTCACTATAATGAGTCAGAAAATGGAGCAGGTTTGTCAGTTCAGAGGTGAAGCATGCAGGCGAAAGTACAAACCCATGAAGTATGAACGCCTAGGTACCTAGCTTGAAGGCTCGGACAGAATTGTGCAAAAAACAAAACAAATAAAAAATGTTATTTTCAGCAAGACTGCTCTTCGGTATGTTTGTTGAAGTCCTATGTGACCCTGCAGCAAGGAGCAAACATGGACATGGTTCAGAGAATAGAGAGGAAGCTCAGAAAATGACTTGGAAATAAACTCAGGATGTTGTGTTATCCAACAACATATAGACATGTCGGAAAAATAGTTGTTTTTTCTCTCTCTCTCACCAAATAGGCTCTGAAATATTCACTCCGTGATTCATTAAAGTCTACAAAAATCACATGATCACATGGCACCAAGTGGATGACTTTAGTAGGTTTCCATTCCTAATAAACCACTCAAGTTGTTTCTATTGTTTTTCAGGGAATAGAATAAGTCAACTAGAACTTGGGATGTTGTCTCGTAGAAACAGACGGCCGATGTCAAACCAACACACTTTAAAGGGATTTACTCCAGCATCTATACTGTATGTTAGATAGGTCTCCCTATTCCCTGCTTGTTTCAGACACTATCCATCATTATGATGGGGGTGAGGTGTTGATGGAGTCGTTGGTTTTATTTTGACAACAGTATGGAACTGCCCAGTGTTCCTGTCATTGGACAAGGCATATTGTATTTCACTTTAACTGAGTTCAGTCCATTTATTTATAGATTTATATATATATATATTTTTTTTTACATCAAATCTGGTTTTAAATCAATGTCAAATGTTCCTGTTTGTTAGCGTCACATCAGCGATCCCCATGGTGGTATTAGAGCTATGGATGTTGGTGATATTAGAGCTATGGTCATGGTTGTTTCTGTCAGTTTGGAGCCCGATGGAAAAACCTATACATATGTAGGGCAAATGTGACAAAATAACATGCATAAATATACGCTATTTAGCAGACGTACAAGCACTTATACGTGCATACATTTACAACCACACAGGACCTCTGTGTGAGGATGGAGCAGGACTGACAGGAATAGAGCAGCGTGTGTTCTGAGCCTCCAGACAGGATGGAGCAGGACTGAGAGGAATAGAGCAGCTTGTGTTCTGAGCCTCCAGCCAGGATGGAGCAGGACTGACAGGAATAGAGCAGCCTGTGTTCTGAGCCTCCAAACAGGATGGAGCAGGACTGAGAGGAATAGAGCAGCGTGTGTTCTGAGCCTCCAGACAGGATGGAGCAGGACTGACAGGAATAGAGCAGCCTGTGTTCTGAGCCTCAAGACAGGATGGAGCAGGACTGACAGGAATAGAGCAGCCTGTGTTCTGAGCCTCCAGACAGGATGGAGCAGGACTGACAGGAATAGAGCAGAGTGGATCCATAGGGTATGTAGCCTGTCAATGCCATCAGTTTTCATTTGAACCAATCAGAATGACACACAATACAAAATACATTGTTTAGTGCTTGGCTTGTGCTGCTGGTCGGGGTAAAGGCCATTCCCTTCCTCCCCAAGCACAGCTGTCTCTCCGCTTGGCTTATCTTTGACAGTTACTCTCTGAAAAGTTATCCCTTCCACATCAGATTTACTGGTCCATAAAATGAAAGGGTTTCAGCTCTTCTGTACCGGCCTCTTAGATGGGAATTATGGATACAGAAGTCTGTAGAATCTGACCCAGGCAGTACTTCAGTCTGTAGAATCTGACCCAGGCAGTACTTCAGTCTGTATAATCTGACCCAGGCAGTACTTCAGTCTGTAGAATCTGACCCAGGCAGTACTTCAGTCTGTGGAATCTGATCCAGGCAGTACTTCAGTCTGTGGAATCTGACCCAGGCAGTACTTCAGTCTGTGGAATCTGACCCAGGCAGTACTTCAGTCTGTAGAATCTGACCCAGGCAGTACTTCAGTCTGTAGAATCTGACCCAGGCAGTACTCCAGTCTGTAGAATCTGACCCAGGCAGTACTTCAGTCTGTAGAATCTGACCCAGGCAGTACTTCAGTCTGTAGAATCTGACCCAGGCAGTACTTCAGTCTGTAGAATCTGACCCAGGCAGTACTTCAGTCTGTAGAATCTGACCCAGGCAGTACTCCAGTCTGTAGAATCTGACCCAGGCAGTACTTCAGTCTGTAGAATCTGACCCATGCAGTACTTCAGTCTGTAGAATCTGACCCAGGCAGTACTTATAGTCAGAGAATCTACAGTAGGACCCTCATATTAACAGAGCTACAGTAGGAACCGCATATTAACAGAGCTACAGTAGGACCCTCATATTAACAGAGCTACAGTAGGACCCTAATATTAACAGAGCTACAGTAGGACCCTCATATTAACAGAGCTACAGTAGGACCCTAATATTAACAGAGCTACAGTAGGACCCTCATATTAACAGTCAGAGCTACAGTAGAACCCTCATATTAACAGAGCTACAGTAGTACCCTCATATTAACAGAGCTACAGTATGACCCTCATGTTAACAGTCAGAGCTACAGTAGGACCCTCATATTAACAGAGCTACAGTAGTACCCTCATATTAACAGTCAGAGCTACAGTATGACCCTCATGTTAACAGTCAGAGCTACAGTAGGACCCTCATATTAACAGAGCTACAGTAGTACCCTCATATCAACAGTCAGAGCTACAGTAGAACCCTCATATTAACAGAGCTACAGTAGGACCCTCATATTAACAGAGCTACAGTAGTACCCTCATATTAACAGTCAGAGCTACAGTAGTACCCTCATATTAACAGAGCTACAGTAGTACCCTCATATTAACAGAGCTACAGTATGACCCTCATGTTAACAGTCAGAGCTACAGTAGGACCCTCATATTAACAGAGCTACAGTAGTACCCTCATATTAACAGTCAGAGCTACAGTATGACCCTCATATTGACAGAGCTACAGTAGTACCCTCATATTAACATAGCTACAGTAGGACCGTCATATTAACAGTCATATTGGTTTTATTCTCATCCATGCTAGTCAAAGAGTTTCCCAAGTGGAGCTGTTCCTGCTGTGATCTTTGTGGCATATGATTGCAGGTGATTGACTGAGATTTCTGCCTGCAGTGACATTATGCTGAAAATATCTTGATATTGATTCACAGGGGGAAAAAAAGGACATGAAATGTTCAACCTTTCTTCAACAACAACATATATATATATATAGTCTAGCTTTGTACAAGGCTTCAGTGATCGTTGTGTTGAATAGCTGATGTTTTCACAAATGGCCGCACCACTGCAAATCAATCTCCAACTGGGGACCAATAGATAAGTTGACATCTGGAATTGTTTTAAGATGGTCGTGCTATGGATCATTTAGCTCCTTGATTTACAATTTTAGGACCCCTGTAGGTATAATATATATATGAAGGGGGAGAGAGGTGTGGAGGACTGCCTTTAATCGACATCCAAGTCTTCAGCGAGCGGGGAATAGTGGGTCTTTATCTATCTTTGGAGGTTGTTAATACCATGTATAAACAGGGTCTTTATCTTTTGGAGGTTGTTAATACCAAACACATTCACTGAGCTCCCCCTCCCTCTCTGACCATCTCTGAGGCTGTCGTCCAAACCACATTCACTGAGCTCCCCCTCCCTCTCTGACCATCTCTGAGCCTGGCGTCCAAACCACATTCACTGAGCTCCCCCTCCCTCTCTGACCATCTCTGAGCCTGGCGTCCCAACCACATTCACTGAGCTCCCCTCCCTCTCTGACCATCTCTGAGGCTGGCGTCCCAACCACATTCACTGAGCTCCCCCTCCCTCTCTGACCATCTCTGAGCCTGGCGTCCCAACCACATTCACTGAGCTGCCCCTCCTCTCTGACCATCTCTGAGCCTGGTCCAAACCACATTCACTGAGCTCCCAACCATCTCTGAGCCTTCAAACCACATTCACTGAGCTCCCCTCCCTCTCTGACCATCTCTGAGCCTGGCGTCCCAACCACATTCACTGAGCTCCCCCTCCCTCTCTGACCATCTCTGAGCCTGGCGTCCCAACCACATTCACTGAGCTCCCCTCCCTCTCTGACCATCTCTGAGCCTGTCGTCCAAACCACATTCACTGAGCTCCCCCTCCCTCTCTGACCATCTCTGAGGCTGGCGTCCCAACCACATTCACTGAGCTCCCCTCCCTCTCTGACCATCTCTGAAGCCTGGCGTCCCAACCACATTCACTGAGCTCCCCACCCTCTCTGACCATCTCTGAAGCCTGGCCTCCCAACCACATTCACTGAGCTCCCCTCCCTCTCTGACCATCTCTGAGCCTGGCGTCCCAACCACATTCACTGAGCTCCCCTCCCTCTCTGACCATCTCTGAGCTCCCCAACCACATTCACTGAGCTCCCTCCCTCTCTGACCATCTCTGAGCCTGGCGTCCAAACCACATTCACTGAGCTCCCCCTCCCTCTCTGACCATCTCTGAGCCTGGCGTCCCAACCACATTCACTGAGCTCCCCCTCCCTCTCTGATCATCTTTTGTTCCATCTCTAACTACAGATTAAGACATCAGCTTGGAGCCTTGGAGAGATTCTGACTTCAATATACTCTGTGTTGCTGTCATCTCCACAGGTATCAGAACAATATACTCTGTGTTGCTGTCATCTCCACAGGTATCAGAACAATATACTCTGTGTTGCCGTCATCTCCACAGGTAGCAGAACAATATACTCTGTGTTGCTGTCATCTCCACAGGTAGCAGAACAATATACTCTGTGTTGCTGTCATCTCCACAGGTAGTAGAACAATATACTCTGTGTTGCTGTCATCTCCACAGGTATCAGAACAATATACTCTGTGTTGCTGTCATCTCCACAGTTATCAGAACAATATACTCTGTGCTGCTGTCATTCCTACAGGTATCAGAACAATATACTCTGTGATGCTGTCATCTCCACAGGTAGCAGAAAAGGTCTATTGTCGGCTGCCAAACAGATAACTTTATCTCACGCTGGGCTCTGAGAATGACTGAAAATAAATGATGATTTTGTTTTGTTGTATATATTTATTTATATTTATACACACACACACATACTACCATTCAAAAGTTTGGGGGTCACTTAGAAATGTCCTTGTTTTTGAAAGAAAAGCACTACTAAAATCTACTGAAATAACATCAAATTGATCAGAAATACAGTGTAGACATTGTTAATGATTTAAATGACTCTTGTAGCTGGAAACGGCAGATTTTTTTATGGAATATCAGCAACCATCACTCCTGTGTTCAATGGCACGTTGTGTTAGAATATCTAATTTTAAAAGGCTAATTGAAATATCTATGGAATATCTACTAGTAGAATATCAGCATTTGTGGGTTCGATTACAGGCTAAATGGCCAGAAACAAAGTCTTTCTTCTGAAGATTTCTTGTTCTGAGAAATGAAGGCTATTCCATGGAGAAATTGCTGGCCTTCTCCCTTCAGAACAGCAGAGTTGAATAAAAGAGTGGGAGGCCCCAGTGAAAAAGCCTTAAGTCTCAGACTGGCCAATAAAAAGAAAATAATAAGATGGGGCAATAGAAAAGAATAAGATGGGCAGACACTGGACAGAGGAACTCTGCCTAGAAGATCAGCATTGAGTCTGTTTCTCAAACTAGACACTCTAATGTACTTGAGACTGGACGTCTGAGAGTGACTGGAATTAGCTTCAAGACTGGACGTCTGAGAGTGACTGGAATTGGCTCCGAGACTGGACATCTGAGAGTGGAGTGACTGGAATTAGCTCTGAGACTGGACGTCTGAGAGTGACTGGAATTGCCTCCGAGACTGGACATCTAGAGTGACTGGGATTAGCTCCGAGACTGGACGTCTGAGAGTGACTGAATTAGCTCTGAGACTGGACGTCTGAGAGTGACTGGAATTAGCTCAGACTGGATGTCTGAGAGTGACTGGAATTAGCTCAGAGACTTGAAGTCTGAGAGTGGAGTGACTGGATTTATCACCAACACATCTTCATGTGGGAAATACAGTAACATATGATGAGAGTGACTGGATTTATCACCAACACATCTTCATCTGGGAAACACAGTAACATATGATGAGAGTGAAATCACAACACATCTTCATCTAAAACACAGTAACATATGATGAGAGTGACTGGATTAATCACCAACACATCTTCATCTGGGAAACACAGTAAAATAACACATCACCAACACATCTTCATCTGGGAAACACATAGTAACATATGATGAGAGTGACTGGATTTATCAACACATCTTCATCTAGGAAACACAGTAACATGTGAACTGGATTTATCACCAACACATCTTCATCTGAGTAACATGTGAGAGTGACTGGATTTATCACCAACACATCTTCATCTGGGAAACACAGTAACATGTGATGAGAGTGACTGAAAACACAGTAACATGTGATGAGAGTGACTGGATTTATCACCAACACATCTGGGAAACATAACATGTGATGAGAGTGACTGGATTTATCACCAACACATCTTCATCTGGGAAACACAGTAACATGTGATGAGAGTGACTGGATTTATCACCAACACATCTTCATCTGGGAAGTAACATATGTGATGATGAGTGACTGGATTTATCACCAACACATCTTCATCTGGGAAACACAGTAACATATGTGATGAGAGTGACTGGATTTATCACCAACACATCTTCATCTGGGAAACACAGTAACATGTGATGAGAGTGACTGGATTTATCACCAACACATCTTCATCTGGGAAACACAGTAACATGTGAGAGTGACTGGATTTATCACCAACACATCTTCATCTGGGAAACACAGTAACATGTGATGAGAGTGACTGGATTTATTAATCACCAACACATCTTCATCTGGGAAACAACACATCTTCATCTTCATCTGGGAAACACAGTAACATGTGATGAGAGTGACTGGATTAATCACCAACACATCTTCATCTGGGAAACACAGTAACATGTGATGAGAGTGACTGGATTAATCACCAACACATCTTCATCTGGGAAACACAGTAACATGTGATGAGAGTGACTGGATTAATCACCAACACATCTTCATCTGGGAAACATTGAGTAACATGTGATGAGAGTGACTGGATTTATTACCAACACATCTTCATCTGGGAAACACAGTAACATGATGAGAGTGACTGGATTTATCACCAACACATCTTCAAACACAGTAACTGATGAGAGAAATCACATCTGGGAAACACAGTAACATATGATGAGAGTGACTGGATTTATCACCAACACATCTTCATCTGGGAAACACAGTAACATATGATGAGAGTGACTGGATTTATCACCAACACATCTTCATCTGGGAAACACAGTAACATGTGATGAGAGTGACTGGATTTATCACCAACACATCTTCATCTGGGAAACACAGTAACATATGATGAGAGTGACTGGATTAATCACCAACACATCTTCATCTGGGAAACACAGTAACATGTGATGAGAGTGACTGGATTTATTACCAACACATCTTCATCTGGGAAACACAGTAACATGTGATGAGAGTGACTGGATTTATCACCAACACATCTTCATCTGGGAAACACAGTAACATGTGATGAGAGTGACTGGATTTATCACCAACACATCTTCATCTGGGAAACACAGTAACATGTGATGAGAGTGACTGGATTTATCACCAACATATTATTACCAACATATCAATGTTTCAAATGTTTGTTTTTTTCATGTTTTTTTGGGGAACACTTTTATTCCAAACAGTTTTTTCTAATATTGGTTTAGAAGGAAATGTTGGCCCCAATTCAATCAATCTCAAAGCACGTCCTGTAGAATGTAAAATAGCAAAATGTCATCAGCCAGCAAAAGCAAAACACACAGAGGCATCAGGGACTTGAATGAAAACAAAACTGATATCAAGAGTGAAACATTTATTCAACGCAAATACCGTGTATATACTTTCACGACAACATTGGGCACTTTGGCATAACAGTCTGAGTTGTCGTTCTCTAATTAGGCGAATCTTCCTCATGCAGCAGATTTAATGTGTCCTTCACAACCCACATTTTACATTTGCAAATGCACTTTTTACAGGACATTTGCATTTGCAACAGCTTTTGAGACTGTGACATTTAAATGCAAATCAGCAGATACAGTTTAGCTTGGTGTAATTGTAGCCACATTTCCATTTAAAAAAAAGTGTTTTACTTGCTCTTGATCATGGAGAATCAGCGTCTTGTTGATGTCAGGGATGCTGGGTCTGACAATAAAATGTCTTCTGTGGATCTGACACATTATGAATCATTCTCGCATTACAGAACACATCTATCACATTTAAAGATATTTAGGGTTTCCACATGAGAAGTGACACTACTGTCACACTAATACCAGCACACACTGAGGCCTAAAACTATAACCTGGTACCTACTTTAACCTGGTACCTACTATAACCTGGTACCTACTATAACCTGGTACCTACTATAACCTCAGTGGTACCTACTATAACCTGGTACCTACTATAACCCCAGTGGTACCTACTATAACCTCAGTGGTACCTACTATAACCCCAGTGGTACCTACTATAACCTGTTACCAGCTATATCCTGGCACCTACTATAACCTGGTACCTACTATAACCTGGTACCTACTATAACCTCAGTGGTACCTAATATAACCCCAGTGGTACCTACTATAACCTCAGTGGTACCTACTATAACCCCAGTGGTACCTACTATAACCTGTTACCAGCTATATCCTGGCACCTACTATAACCTGGTACCTACTATAACCTGGTACCTACTATAACCTGGTCCCTACTATAACCTGGTACCTACTATAACCTCAGTGGTACCTACTATAACCTGGTACCTACTATAACCCCAGTGGTACCTACTATAACCCCAGTGGTACCTACTATAACCTGGTACCTACTGTAACCTGGTACCAACTATAACCTGGTACCTACTATAACCTGGTACCTACTATAACCTCAGTGGTACCTACTATAATCCCAGTGGTACCTACTATAACCTGGTACCTACTATAACCCCAGTGGTACCTACTATAACCTGGTACCTACTATAAACTGGTACCTACTATAACCTGGTACCTACTACAACCTCAGTGGTACCTACTATGACCTGGTACCTACTATAACCTGGTACCTACTATAACCTGGTACCTACTATAACCTGGTACCTACTATAACCTGGTACCTACTATAACCTCAGTGGTACCTACTATAACCTGGTACCTACTATAACCTGGTACCTACTATAACCTGGTACCTACTATAACCTCCGTGGTACCTACTATAACCTGGTACCTACTATAACCTCAGTGGTACCTACTATAACCCCAGTGGTACCTACTATAATCCCAGTGGTACCTACTATAACCTGGTACCTACTATAATCCCAGTGGTACCTACTATAATCCCAGTGGTACCTACTATAACCTGGTACCTACTATAACCCCAGTGGTACCTACTATAACCTGGTACCTACTATAACCCCAGTGGTACCTACTATAACCCCAGTGGTACCTACTATAACCTGGTACCTACTATAACCCCAGTGGTACCTACTATAACCTGGTACCTACTATAACCTCAGTGGTACCTACTATAACCCCAGTGGTACCTACTATAATCCCAGTGGTACCTACTATAACCTGGTACCTACTATAATCCCAGTGGTACCTACTATAATCCCAGTGGTACCTACTATAACCTGGTACCTACTATAACCTGGTACCTACTATAACCTGGTACCTACTATAACCCCAGTGGCACCTACTATAACCTGGTACCTACTATAACCTGGTACCTACTATAACCTCAGTGGTACCTACTATAACCTGGTACCTACTATAACCTGGTACCTACTATAACCTGGTACCTACTATAACCCCAGTGGTACCTACTATAACCTCAGTGGTACCTACTATAACCTGGTACCTACTATAACCTGGTACCTACTATAACCTGGTACCTACTATAACCCCAGTGGTACCTACTATAACCTGGTACCTACTATAACCCCAGTGGTACCTACTATAACCCCAGTGGTACCTACTATAACCTGGTACCTACTATAACCTGGTACCTACTATATCCTGGTACCTACTATAACCTGGTACCTACTATAACCTGGTACCTACTATGACCACAGTGGTACCTACTATAACCTCAGTGGTACCTACTATAACCTGGTACCTACTATAACCTGGTACCTACTATAACCCCAGTGGTACCTACTATAACCTGGTACCTACTATAACCTGGTACCTGCTATAACCCCAGTGGTACCTACTATAACCTGGTACCTACTATAACCTGGTACCTACTATAACCTGGTACCTACTATAACCTCAGTGGTACCTACTATAACCTGGCACCTACTATAACCTGGTACCTACTATAACCTGTTACCTACTATAACCTGGTACCTACTATAACCTGGTACCTACTATAACCTGGTACCTACTATAACCTGGTACCTACTATAACCCCAGTGGTACCTACTATAACCTGGTACCTACTATAACCTCAGTGGTACCTACTATAACCTGGTACCTACTATAACCTCAGTACCACTATATCTTGAACGAGGCCTTGATGAAGGTTCTATAGTCTGAATATCTTGAACAAGGCCTTGATTGAAAGGTCTATAGTCTGAGTATCTTGATCAAGGCCTTGTGAGATTTAATGGCGTGTGTGACCTTGTTCAATATCCAACTCAATCACGTTTCCCACATCTCCATTGAGACCTGCAATCTGCAAGAAAATATTAAGGATGAGTGATATTCATGATGCACAATGCATTTCTTTGTTACATACAAATTCACTACCCACCGCAGTGGGATTTGATTCAAGGATGCATAGATGCTTATACAATAATACATCAAGTTGACTTAAATCCTCTTAATAATTAATACCACCAACAAAAAATGAGGCGTTAAAGGAAATATTTAGCGTTTGTCTGAAGCTGAAAAAGACATGAAATTCAAATGAGCAATAAAAAACAGAATGTGACCTATGGTACTGGAAGGGTTTGCAGCGTACACAGCTTCAACACCTTCTAGAGTACCGTAACTTTATTGATCTACTGTAACTGAACAACATACACAGCTTCAACACCTTCTAGAGTACCGTAACTTTATTGATCTACTGTAACTGAACAACATACACAGCTTCAACACCTTCTAGAGTACCGTAACTTTATTGATCTACTGTAACTGAACAACATACACAGCTTCGACACCTTCTAGAGTACCGTAACTTTATTGATCTACTGTAACTGAACAACATACACAGCTTCGACATCTTCTAGAGTACCATAACTTTATTGATCTACTGTAGCTGAACAACATACACAGCTTCAACACCTTCTAGAGTACCATAACTTTATTGATCCACTGTAACTGAACAACATACACAGCTTCGACACCTTCTAGAGTACCATAACTTTATTGATCCACTGTAGCTGAACAACATACACAGCTTCGACACCTTCTAGAGTACCATAACTTTATTGATCCACTGTAGCTGAACAACATACACAGCTTCGACACCTTCTAGAGTACCATAACTTTATTGATCCACTGTAGCTGAACAACATACACAGCTTCGACACCTTCTAGAGTACCATAACTTTATTGATCCACTGTAACTGAACAACATACACAGCTTCGACACCTTCTAGAGTACCATAACTTTATTGATCCACTGTAGCTGAACAACATACACAGCTTCGACACCTTCTAGAGTACCATAACTTTATTGATCCACTGTAGCTGAACAACGTACACAGCTTCGACACCTTCTAGAGTACCGTAACTTTATTGATCTACTGTAACTGAACAACATACACAGCTTCGACATCTTCTAGAGTACCATAACTTTATTGATCTACTGTAGCTGAACAACATACACAGCTTCAACACCTTCTAGAGTACCATAACTTTATTGATCCACTGTAACTGAACAACATACACAGCTTCGACACCTTCTAGAGTACCATAACTTTATTGATCCACTGTAGCTGAACAACATACACAGCTTCGACACCTTCTAGAGTACCATAACTTTATTGATCCACTGTAGCTGAACAACATACACAGCTTCGACACCTTCTAGAGTACCATAACTTTATTGATCCACTGTAACTGAACAACATACACAGCTTCGACACCTTCTAGAGTACCATAACTTTATTGATCCACTGTAGCTGAACAACATACACAGCTTGACACCTTCTAGAGTACCATAACTTTATTGATCCACTGTAGCTGAACAACGTACACAGCTTCGACACCTTCTAGAGTACCATAACTTTATTGATCCACTGTAGCTGAACAACGTACACAGCTTCGACACCTTCTAGAGTACCGTAACTTTATTGATCTACTGTAACTGAACAACATACACAGCTTCGACATCTTCTAGAGTACCATAACTTTATTGATCTACTGTAGCTGAACAACATACACAGCTTCAACACCTTCTAGAGTACCATAACTTTATTGATCCACTGTAACTGAACAACATACACAGCTTCGACACCTTCTAGAGTACCATAACTTTATTGATCCACTGTAGCTGAACAACATACACAGCTTGACACCTTCTAGAGTACCATAACTTTATTGATCCACTGTAGCTGAACAACATACACAGCTTCGACACCTTCTAGAGTACCATAACTTTATTGATCCACTGTAGCTGAACAACATACACAGCTTCTCGACACCTTCTAGAGTACCATAACTTTATTGATCCACTGTAACTGAATAACATACACAGCTTCGACACCTTCTAGAGTACCATAACTTTATTGATCCACTGTAGCTGAACAACATACACAGCTTCGACACCTTCTAGAGTACCATAACTTTATTGATCCACTGTAGCTGAACAACGTACACAGCTTTATTCTAGAGTACCGTAACTTTATTGATCTACTGTAACTGAACAACATACACAGCTTCGACATCTTCTAGAGTACCATAACTTTATTGATCTACTGTAGCTGCACAACATACACAGCTTCAACACCTTCTAGAGTACCATAACTTTATTGATCCACTGTAACTGAACAACATACACAGCTTCGACACCTTCTAGAGTACCATAACTTTATTGATCCACTGTAGCTGAACAACATACACAGCTTCGACACCTTCTAGAGTACCATAACTTTATTGATCCACTGTAGCTGAACAACATACACAGCTTCAACACCTTCTAGAGTACCATAACTTTATTGATCCACTGTAACTGAACAACATACACAGCTTCGACACCTTCTAGAGTACCATAACTTTATTGATCCACTGTAGCTGAACAACATACACAGCTTCGACACCTTCTAGAGTACCATAACTTTATTGATCCACTGTAGCTGAACAACGTACACAGCTTCGACACCTTCTAGAGTACCATAACTTTATTGATCCACTGTAGCTGAACAACGTACACAGCTTCGACACCTTCTAGAGTACCATAACTTTATTGATCTACTGTAACTGAACAACATACACAGCTTCAACACCTTCTAGAGTACCGTAACTTTATTGATCTACTGTAACTGAACAACATACACAGCTTCGACACCTTCTAGAGTACCGTAACTTTATTGATCTACTGTAACTGAACAACATACACAGCTTCGACACCTTCTAGAGTACCATAACTTTATTGATCTACTGTAACTGAACAACGTACACAGCTTCGACACCTTCTAGAGTACCATAACTTTATTGATCTACTGTAATTGACCAACATTGGATAGGTTGATTAGGATTTAAACCTTCTCTCAAACAGCTCTTAGAGCAGGTTTACCCCTGTAACTGAACAACACTAGATGAGTTGATTAGGATGTAAACCTTCTCTCATACAGCTCTTAGAGCAGGTTTACCCCTGTAACTGAACAACATTGGATGAAGTTGATTAGGATGTAAACCTTCTCTCATACAGCTCTTAGAGCAGGTTTACCCCTGTAACTGAACAACATTGGATGAAGTTGATTAGGATGTAAACCTTCTCTCATACAGCTCTTAGAGCAGGTTTACCCCTGTAACTGAACAACATTGGATGAAGTTGATTAGGATGTAAACCTTCTCTCATACAGCTCTTAGAGCAGGTTTACCCCTGTAACTGAACAACACTAGATGAGTTGATTAGGATTTAAACCTTCTCTCAAACAGCTCTTAGAGCAGGTTTACCCCATCAATGTTATGTTTCGTCGGTAATGTGGACATGTATTTATTTTTATTTTTATGTCAGTCACTCATTTGAACAATTGAAAGTGCAATCTGGCGTCTGGGAATCTGTTCAATGGTCCTGTTCTTACATTTACATTTACATTTAAGTCATTTAGCAGACGCTCTTATCCAGAGCGACTTACAAATTGGTGCATTCACCTTATGACCTCCAGTGGAACAGTAGTGCATCTAAATCTTTTCAGGGGAGGGGGTGAGAGGGATTACTTTATCCTATCCTAGGTATTCCTTAAAGAGGAGGGGTTTCAGGTGTCTCCGGAAGGTGGTGATTGACTCGCTGTCCTGGCGTCGTGAGGGAGTTTGTTCCACCATTGGGGGCCAGAGCAGCGAACAGTTTTGACTGGGCTGAGCGGGAACTGTACTTCCTCAGTGGTAGGGAGGCGAGCAGGCCAGAGGTGGATGAATGCAGTGCCCTTGTTTGGGTGTAGGGCCTGATCAGAGCCTGGAGGTACTGAGGTGCCGTTCCCCTCACAGCTCCGTAGGCAAGCACCATGGTCTTGTAGCGGATGCGAGCTTCAACTGGAAGCCAGTGGAGGGAGCGGAGGAGCGGGGTGACGTGAGAGAACTTGGGAAGGTTGAACACCAGACGGGCTGCGGCGTTCTGGATGAGTTGTAGGGGTTTAATGGCACAGGCAGGGAGCCCAGCCAACAGCGAGTTGCAGTAATCCAGACGGGAGATGACAAGTGCCTGGATTAGGACCTGCGCCGCTTCCTGTGTGAGGCAGGGTCGTACTCTGCGGATGTTGTAGAGCATGAACCTACAGGAATGGGCCACCGCCTTGATGTTAGTTGAGAACGACAGGGTGTTGTCCAGGATCACGCCAAGGTTCTTAGCGCTCTGGGAGGAGGACACAATGGAGTTGTCAACCGTGATGGCGAGATCATGGAACGGGCAGTCCTTCCCCGGGAGGAAGAGCAGTTCCGTCTTGCCGAGGTTCAGCTTGAGGTGCTGATCCGTCATCCACACGGATATGTCTGCCAGACATGCAGAGATGCGATTCGCCACCTGGTCATCAGAAGGGGGAAAGGAGAAGATTAATTGTGTGTCGTCTGCATAGCAATGATAGGAGAGACCATGTGAGGTTATGACAGAGCCAAGTGACTTGGTGTATAGCGAGAATAGGAGAGGGCCTAGAACAGAGCCCTGGGGGACACCAGTGGTGAGAGCACGTGGTGTGGAGACGGATTCTCGCCACGCCACCTGGTAGGAGCGACCTGTCAGGTAGGACGCAATCCAAGCGTGGGCCGCGCCGGAGATGCCCAACTCGGAGAGGGTGGAGAGGAGGATCTGATGGTTCACAGTATCGAAGGCAGCCGATAGGTCTAGAAGGATGAGAGCAGAGGAGAGAGAGTTAGCTTTAGCAGTGCGGAGCGCCTCCGTGATACAGAGAAGAGCAGTCTCAGTTGAATGACTAGTCTTGAAACCTGACTGATTTGGATCAAGAAGGTCATTCTGAGAGAGATAGGGGAGAGCTGGCCAAGGACGGCACGTTCAAGAGTTTTGGAGAGAAAAGAAAGAAGGGATACTGGTCTGTAGTTGTTGACATCGGAGGGATCGAGTGTAGGTTTTTTCAGAAGGGTGCAACTCTCGCTCTCTTGAAGACGGAAGGGACGTAGCCAGCGGTCAGGGATGAGTTGATGAGCGAGGTGAGGTAAGGGAGGAGGTCTCCGGAAATGGTCTGGAGAAGAGAGGAGGGGATAGGGTCAAGCGGGCAGGTTGTAGGGCGGCCGGCCGTCACAAGACGCGAGATTTCATCTGGAGAGAGAGGGAGAAAGAGGTCAGAGCACAGGGTAGGGCAGTGTGAGCAGAACCAGCGGTGTCGTTTGACTTAGCAAACGAGGATCGGATGTCGTCGACCTTCTTTTCAAAATGGTTGACGAAGTCATCTGCAGAGAGGGGAGGAGGGGGGAGGGGGAGGAGGATTCAGGAGGGAGGAGAAGGTTGCAAAGAGCTTCCTAGGGTTAGAGGCAGATGCTTGGAATTTAGAGTGGTAGAAAGTGGCTTTAGCAGCAGAGAGAGAAGAGGAAAATGTAGAGAGGAGGGAGTGAAAGGATGTCAGGTCCGCAGGGAGGCGAGTTTTCCTCCATTTCCGCCTCGGCTGCCCGGAGCCCTGTTCTGTGAGCTCGCAATGAGTCGTCGAGCCACGGAGCGGGAGGGGAGGACCGAGCCGGCCTGGAGGATAGGGGACATAGAGAGTCAAAGGATGCAGAAAGGGAGGAGAGGAGGGTTGAGGAGGCAGAATCAGGAGATAGGTTGGAGAAGGTTTGAGCAGAGGGAAGAGATGATAGGATGGAAGAGGAGAGAGTAGCGGGGAGAGAGAGCGAAGGTTGGGACGGCGCGATACCATCCGAGTAGGGGCAGTGTGGGAAGTGTTGGATGAGAGCGAGAGGGAAAAGGATACAAGGTAGTGGTCGGAGACTTGGAGGGAGTTGCAACGAGGTTAGTGGAAGAACAGCATCTAGTAAAGATGAGGTCGAGCGTATTTCCTGCCTTGTGAGTAGGGGGAAGGTGAGAGGGTGAGGTCAAAAGAGGAGAGGAGTGGAAAGAAGGAGGCAGAGAGGAATGAGTCAAAGGTAGGCGTGGGGAGGTTAAAGTCGCCCAGAACTGTGAGAGGTGAGCCGTCCTCAGGAAAGGAGCTTATCAAGGCATCAAGCTCATTGATGAACTCTCCGAGGGAACCTGGAGGGCGATAAATGATAAGGATGTTAAGCTTGAAAGGGCTGGTAACTGTGACAGCATGGAATTCAAAGGGAGGCGATAGACAGATGGGTAAGGGGAGAAAGAGAGAATGACCACTTGGGAGAGATGAGGATCCCGGTGCCACCACCCCGCTGACCAGAAGCTCTCGGGGTGTGCGAGAACACGTGGGCAGACGAAGAGAGAGCAGTAGGAGTAGCAGTGTTGTCTGTGGTGATCCATGTTTCCGTCAGTGCCAAGAAGTCGAGGGACTGGAGGGAGACATAGGCGGAGATGAACTCTGCCTTGTTGGCCGCAGATCGGCAGTTCCAGAGGCTACCGGAGACCTGGAACTCCACGTGGGTCGTGCTCTGGATAAGAGCGTCTGCTAAATGACTTAAATGTAAATGTAATGTATGTCGTGCGCGCTGGGACCACCAGATTAGGGTGGCCGCGGCCACGCGGTGTGGAGCGTTTGTATGGTCTGTGCAGAGAGGAGAGAACAGGGATAGACAGACACATAGTTGACAGGCTACACAAGAGGCTACGCTAATGCAAAGGAGATTGATATGTACACGTTGGTTACTAAAGGGGCAAACTGCAGTTCAAACCACAACGTAGCGGGCACCTCGCCACTGTTTTGGTAAACAGCTGAGGGGTGGGACTGGAGAAATGTAACCACGATCAAATACAATAATACTGATTACAAAACAATTCAATTGAACAAGGTATGACAATTGCTGTGGTCACACATAGGGTCATGGTGGCCGTGTCATTGTCCTGTCTGTCTATTTCGGACAAACCCTAACTGTTTATATCGTCATGCTATTCAACACAGATTACACTTAGTCCTGGATTAGAAGGAATATTGTCTGGAAACGTTCCCGGGCTCCTGATGTTTAGTCCAGGACTAGGATTAATCTGTGTTCTGGAACCGTTCCAGGACTCCTGATGTGTAGTCCAAGACTAGGATTAATCTGTGTTCTGGAAATGTTCCAGGGCTCCTGATGTTTAGTCCAGGACTAGGATTAATCTGTGTTCTGGAAACATCCCTGGGCTCCTGATGTTTAGTCCAGGACTAGGATTAATCTGTGTTCTGGAAATGTTCCAGGGCTCCTGATGTTTAGTCCAGGACTCTGGAAATGTTCCAGGGCTCCTGATGTTTAGTCCAGGACTAGGATTAATCTGTGTTCTGGAAATGTTCCAGGACTCCTGGTGTTTAGTCCAGGACTAGGATTAATCTGTGTTCTGGAAACATCCACCTACATGTTTCAATGATTGGAATGGGATCATGTTTAACATTAAAAATATATATATTACTAAGGACATTAATGCTGTAAACATGCTCTGTATGTGTTAGACTGTTTGAGAAGTTTGAATCCTAATCAACTCATCTAATGTGACATGTTGTTTGAGGTACGGTAGATTTATGAAGCTATCGTACTCTAGCAGATGTCAAAGCTGTGTAGGCTAAAAAAACAAAACGTATTAGTGCATACAGATGTAGGATCTTAATTTGAGCCAGTTTAATTTGAGCCATTGCAAGAAAGTTCTCCTTCCAACAGGGTGATCAAATTAAGATTCTACATCTTCAGGTGTAATTAGCTTTTTGATGCGTGTTTTTGCATTGAGACAAACGCTAAATATTCCCTTAGATAGTACTTTTTTTCAAGTGAATTTCCAGAAAGTGGGATTATAGTCCTGACACATTATATAAGATTAAGGTATATTTATAGTGTAGAGACCTGACATAAGCAGTATATAAGATTAGGGTATATTTATAGTGTAGAGACCTGACATAAGCAGTATATAAGATTAAGGTATATTTATAGTGAAGAGACCTGACATTTATAACATTATATCAGATTAAGGTATATTTATAGTGTAAAGACCTGACATTCATAAGCATTATATCAGATTAAGGTATATTTATAGTCCTTGTCACGCCTTGGTCATTGTATTTTGTGTTTTTTGTTAATTGTTTGGGTAGGCCAGGGTGTGACATCGGTTTATATGTTGTTGTCGTATTGGGGTTCGTATTATTTGGGATCGCGGCTGATTAGGGGTGTGGTATAGGATTGGCTGCCTGAGGCGATTCCCAATCAGTCAGGTGATTCTTGTTGTCTTGGATTGGGAACCGTATTTAGGCAGCCTTAGTTTCGCTTTGTATTTCGTGGGTGATTGTCCCTGTCTTTGTGTATTCACCAGATAGGCTGTATAGTGTCACGTTCCGTTTGTTGTTTTGTATTGTATAGTTATTTCATGTATCACGTTTTTCTTCATTAAAGTAACATGAGTAACCAACACGCTGCATTTCGGTCTGACTCTCTTTCCACAAACGAAGAACGCAGTTACAGAATCACCCACCACTCACAGACCGAGCAGCGTGAAAACTGGCAGGAGCGAAAGGAGGACGTTATGGACGGTAGAGGCATGGAGTATAATACGTGGGAAGAAATCGACAGGTGGGCGGCCGACCCAGAGAGAGTGCAGGAGCCCGCCTGGGATTCGCTTCAGCAGTGCGAAGAGGGCTACAGGCTAATGGAGTCAAAAAGGAAAACACTGCGACGCAGAGCGAAAACCGAAGGTAACGGGGGAGAGCGCAGAGAGAGAGTAGCTGAGTCAGGAGTCAGACCTGAGCCTACTCTCCCTGTTAATCGTGAAGAGCAGTTGCAGTGGGAGAGGCTGCACCACTTGGAGATTTGGACATGGGAGGAGGAATTAGACGGTAAAGGACCCTGGGCTCAACCTGGAGAATATCGCCGTCCCAAGGAGGAAATAGAAGCAGATAAAGCGGAGAGGCGCAGGTATGAGGAGGCAGCACGGCGACACGGTTGGAAGCCGGAAAAGCAGCTCGAAAAAATTATTGGGGGGGGCTAGAAGGGAGAGTAGTTATGCCAGGTAGGATACCTGCGCATACTCCCTGTGCTCACCGTTGGGCTAGAGAGACGACCGGGCTGGCACCGTGTTATGCTATGGAGCGCACAGCACGGTGTTTCCAGTGCGGGTGCAGAGCCAGCTGCGACACATACCAGCTCTTCCTATTGGCCGGGCTAGAGTGGGCATCGAGCCAGGTAAGCTTGGGCAGGCTCGGTGCTCAAGAGCTCCAGTGCGCCTGCACGGTCCGGTCTATCCAGAGCCACCTCCACACACCAGTCCTCCGGTAGCAGCTCCCCGCACCAGGCTTCCTGTGCGTGTCCTCGATCCTGTAGCTCCAGTTCCAGCACCAGGCACCAGGCCTTCAGTGCGCCTCGCCTGTTCAACACAGCCAGAGCCTTCCTTCCCTCCTACGCTGTTGGAGTCTCCCGCCTGTTCAGCGCCGCCAGTGCTCCCCGTCTGCCCAGCGTCGCCAGTCTGCCCAGCGTCGCCAGTCTGTCCAGCGTCGCAAGTCTGCCAGGATCCGCCAGAAGTGCCAGTCTGCCAGGATCCGCCAGAAGTGCCAGTCTGCCAGGATCTGCCAGAAGTGCCAGTCTGCCAGGATCCGCCAGAAGTGCCAGTCTGCCAGGATCCGCCAGAAGTGCCAGTCTGCCAGGATCCGCCAGAAGTGCCAGTCTGCCAGGATCCGCCAGAAGTGCCAGTCTGCCCAGCGTCGCCAGTCTGCCCAGCTCCGCCAGTGCTCCCAGTCTGACCAGCTCCGCCAGTGCTCCCAGTCTGCCCAGCGCCGCCAGTGCTCCCAGTCTGCCCAGCGCCGCCAGTCTGCCCAGCGCCGCCAGTCTGCCCAGCGCCGCCAGTGCCACCAGTCTGCCCAGCGCCGCCAGTGCTCCCAGTCTGCCCAGCGTCGCCAGTCTGCCCAGCGCCTCCAGTCTGCCAGGATCCGCCAGAAGTGCCAGTCAGCCATGATCTTCCAGATCTGCCAGACAACCCGAGATGCCCCTCTGTCCCGAGATGCCCCTCAGTTCAGTGGGGTTCAGGGTGAGGACTATTAGGCCATGGTCGGCGGAGAGGGTGGATTATCCCAGGACGCGAAGGGGAGGAACAAGGACATTAATGGAGTGGGGTCCACGTCCCGAGCCGGAGTCGCCACCATGGACAGACGCCCACCCGGACCCTCCCTATGGTTTTGAGGTGCGTCCGGGAGTCCGCACCTTAGGGGGGGGTTCTGTCACGCCTTGGTCATTGTATTTTGTGTTTTTTGTTAATTGTTTGGGTAGGCCAGGGTGTGACATCGGTTTATATGTTGTTGTCGTATTGGGGTTTGTATTATTTGGGATCGCGGCTGATTAGGGGTGTGGTATAGGATTGGCTGCCTGAGGCGATTCCCAATCAGTCAGGTGATTCTTGTTGTCTTGGATTGGGAACCATATTTAGGCAGCCTTAGTTTCGCTTTGTATTTCGTGGGTGATTGTCCCTGTCTTTGTGTATTCACCAGATAGGCTGTATAGTGTCACGTTCCGTTTGTTGTTTTGTATTGTATAGTTATTTCATGTATCACGTTTTTCTTCATTAAAGTAACATGAGTAACCAACACGCTGCATTTCGGTCCGACTCTCTTTCCACAAACGAAGAACGCCGTTACAGTCCTGACATTTATAAGCAGTATATAAGAATAAGGTATATTTATAGTGTAGAGACCTGACATAAGCATTATATGAGATGAAGGTATATTTATAGTGAAGAGACCTGACATTTATAACATTATATCAGATTAAGGTATATTTATAGTGAAGAGACCTGACATTTATAAGCATTATATCAGATTAAGGTATATTTATAGTGAAGAGACCTGACATTTATAAGAATTATATCAGATTAAGGTATATTTATAGTGAAGAGACCTGACATTTATAACATTATATCAGATTAAGGTATATTTATAGTGAAGAGACCTGACATTTATAAGAATTATATAAGATTATATATTTATAGTGAAGAGACACATTTATAACATTATATCAGATTAAGGTATATTTATAGACCTGACATTTATAACATTATATGAGATGAAGGTATATTTATAGTGAAGAGACCTGACATTTATAAGAATTATATAAGATTCAGGTATATTTATAGTCCTGACATTTATAACATTATATCAGATTAAGGTATATTTATAGACCTGACATTTATAACATTATATCAGATTAAGGTATATTTATAGACCTGACATTTATAACATTATATCAGATTAAGGTATATTTATAGTGTAAAGACCTGACATTTATAAGCATTATATCGGATTAAGGTATATTTATAGTCCTGACATTTATAAGCAGTATATAAAATGAAGGTATATTTATAGTATAGAGACCTGACATAAGCATTATATGAGATGAAGGTATATTTATAGTGAAGAGACCTGACATATATAAGCAGTATATAAGGGTGTGTGTGTGTGTGTGTTTGTGTGCGTGTGCGTGTGCGTGTGCGTGTGTGTGTGTGTGTGTGTGTGTGTGTGTGTGTGTGTGTGTGTGCGTTGGCGCCCCCCCTTGGGTTGTGCCGTGGCGGAGATCTTTGTGGGCTATACTCGGCCTTGTCTCAGGATGTTAAGTTGGTGGTTGAAGATATCCCTCTAGTGGTGTGGGGGTTGTGCTTTGGCAAAGTGGGTGGGGTTATATCCTTCCTGTTTGGCCCTGTCCGGGGGTATCATCGGATGGGGCCACAGTGTCTCCTGACCCCTCCTGTCTCAGCCTCCAGTATTTATGCTGCAGTAGTTTATGTGCCGGGGGGCTAGGGTCAGTTTGTTATATCTGGAGTACTTCTCCTGTCTTATCCGGTGTCCTGTGTGAATTTAGGTATGCTCTCTCTAATTCTCTCTTTCTCTCTTTCTTTCTCTCTCGTGGAGGACCTGAGCCCTAGGACCATGCCTCAGTACTACCTGACATGATGACTCCTTGCTGTCCCCAGTCCACCTGACCGTATTGCTGCTCCAGTTTCAACTGTTCTGCCTGTGATTATTATTATTTGACCATGTTGGTCATTTATGAACATTCAAACTTGGCCATGTCCTGTTATAATCTCCACCCGGCATAGCCACCGGACAACGAGATGCAGAACTTAAAGTATTTCTGTCAAGGATTGTGATGTGATGTGATTGGTCTTTACCAAATCCCTTAACACTTTTTTTTGGTGTGCAAGGACCATTCACAGTTGAGCTCACTAGTTTAGCTCAATGCTGATTGGCTGTTGTTTATTTTTTAATTATCATTGCTACGTCGGCAGCGACAATGTCATACACTTCTTGACCAGGCAACATCAGATAGATGGGCTACACATGCAGAGACTACACATGCAGAGACAGCGTGGTGCTGTTTCGCTCACCAGGATGCTGTCTGCGGTGAGATAGATTCAGCCTCTTGCGAATTTAAGGAAAATTCTGAAACACAAAGAGATGAAAGATTAATAGGGATGATGCGAATTTTCGCAGCTTTTTGTAACATTTCAACGTCCTGCTACTCATGCCAGGAATATAGTATATGCATATGATAAGTATGTGTGTATAGAAAACACTCTGAAGTCTCTAAAACTGGTTAAACCGTGTCTGTGGCTATAACAGAACGTGTTTAGCAGTAAAAATCCCAGGGAAAACTGTTCACCAAAAACACAAAAAAAATATTCATCCGCCAGTCTATGTATTGTCTACGGCAAGGCAAAATAGATAGAGTCCCATTTATAATGCCTACAGCTTCCACACGATGTCGCCAGTACTGGAATTTCATTGGTAGTTTATCCTTGGTGTGATGACGATTAGGCACTTCCTGTCTTGGGGTACACCGAAGGAAGTTATGAAAGGAAAAATATGGACGATGATTTCAAGACTTGCTGCTATCGAATACAGATCGCCCCGTGATCAATTTTATCGATTATTAACGTTTATTAATACCTAAAGTTGGTTTACAAAAGTAGTTTGAAGTGTTTTGTAAAAGTTTATAGGCAACTTTTTTTATTTAAAAAAATGACGGTGCGTTTTGGAAAGGTGCTTTTTCCTGGATCAGATGGGCTTCATAAATGGACATTTTGGGTATACAATGACGGATTTAATCGGGAAAAAGACCCAATTGTGACCATTTTACTGGCCCCCAATATACTGACCATTTTACTGGGACAATGAACTGACCATTTTACTGGGACAATGTACTGACCATTTTACTGGGACAATGAACTGACCATTTTACTGGGACAATGAACTGACCATTTTACTGGGACAATGAACTAACCATTTTACTGGCCCACAATGAACTGACCATTTTACTGGGACAATGAACTGACCATTTTACTGGGACACAATGTACTGACCATTTTACTGGGACACAATGAACTGACCATTTTACTGGGACAATGTACTGACCATTTTACTGGGACAATGAACTGACCATTTTACTGGGACAATGAACTGACCATTTTACTGGGACAATGTACTGACCATTTTACTGGGACAATGAACTGACCATTTTACTGGGACACAATGAACTGACCATTTTACTGGGACAATGAACTGACCATTTTACTGGGACACAATGTACTGACCATTTTACTGGGACAATGTACTGACCATTTTACTGGGACACAATGAACTGACCATTTTACTGGGACAATGAACTGACCATTTTACTGGGACAATGAACTGACCATTTTACTGGGACACAATGAACTGACCATTTTACTGGGACAAATGAACTGACCATTTTACTGGGACAATGAACTGACCATTTTACTGGGACAATGAACTGACCATTTTACTGGGACAATGAACTGACCATTTTACTGGGACAATGAACTGACCATTTTACTGGGACAATGAACTGACCATTTTACTGGGACAATGAACTGACCATTTTACTGGGACAATGTACTGACCATTTTACTGGGACAATGAACTGACCATTTTACTGGGACAATGTACTGACCATTTTACTGGGACAATGAACTGACCATTTTACTGGGACAATGAACTGACCATTTTACTGGCCCACAATGTACTGACCATTTTACTGGCCCACAATGAACTGACCATTTTACTGGGACAATGAACTGACAATTTTACTGGGACAATGAACTGACCATTTTACAGGGACACAATGAACTGAGCATTTTATTGGGACAATGAACTGACCATTTTACTGGGACACAATGTACTGACCATTTTACTGGGACAATGAACTGACCATTTTACTGGGACAATGTACTGGTAATTGTGTCCCGTGCTGAATGCTCTTTACAAATATTGGAGTAAGAAATGTGAAATGAGACATTATCAACAGATAATGTTCCACAATAAGCACCTTGACAGCCCTGGCTGGGTAACATCTGTGTGCTTGCTTGCATACCATAGGTGCAACTGAGTAGAATGGGCAGATAATTGTGTGGTTAAAGGTTGCCATCGTCCCCAGAATAATGTTGTTGAGTGAAGCAGTTTAAAGTGTCCCTCTGCTTCGATATACTGCTTCATGGTCACATCATCATTCAACTGTGACTGGGATACTACGACAAAAACATACCAACAACATCATTACTACTACTAATACTACTGCTAATGCTACTACTGCTGATACTACTACTACTACTGATACTACTAATACTACTGCTACTAATAGTACTGCTACTGCTACTACTTCTACTACTACTACAGATACTACTACAACTTATGCTACTAATGATACGTGTAGTACTACTATTACTGATACGACTACTACTGCTACTACTACTACTACCAATGATACTTGTACTAATACTACTACTGCTAATACCACTACTACTGCTGCTACTACTGATACTTTTACTACTGATACCACTGATACTGCTACTACTAATTTTACTTGTACTACTTCTTCTGCAGCTGCTAGTACTGCTACTACTACTAGTACTACTACTACTAATAATAAAAATACTGACACTACTACTACTACTACTACTACTACTACTGATACTACTACTGATGCTGCTGCTACTACTACTGCTACTACTACTACTGCTACTCCTGCTACTACTACTGATGATACTACTACTACTACTTCAGATACTACATCGACTTGTACTACGACTACTACTAATGATACTTGTATTAATACTACTACTGCTAATACCACTACTACTGCTGCTACTACTGATACTTTTACTACTGATACCACTGATACTGCTACTACTACTACTACTACTACTAATACTACTACTACTACTAATGATACTGCTACTACTAATGCTGCTGCTACTACAACAACTACTACTACAACTACTACTGATGATACTGTTACTACTGATGCTGCAGCTACTACTACTACTACTACTACTACTACTGATGATACTGCTACTACTACTACTACTACTACTGCTACTACTACTACTACTGCTGCTACTGATGATACTACTGATGATACTGATGCTGCTGCTACTACTACTACTACTACTGATGATACTGCTTACTACTACTACTACTGATGCTGCTTCTACTACTGATGCTGCTACTACTACTACTACTGATTATACTGCTGCTACTACTACTACTACTACTACTATTACTACTTATACTACTACAGCTGCTACTACTTCTACTGCTTCTGTTACTACTGCTACTACTACTACTACTACTACTACTACTACTGATACTACTACAGCTGCTACTACTTCTACTGCTTCTGTTACTACTACTACTACTACTACTACTACTACTACTACTACTGATACTACTACAGCTGCTACTACTTCTACTGCTTCTGTTACTACTGCTACTTATACTACATTTACTACCGCTGCTACTACTTCTACTGCTTCTGTTACTACTGCTACTTATACTACATTTACTACCGCTGCTACTACTTCTACTGCTTCTGTTACTACTGCTACCTATACTACATTTACTACCGCTGCTACTACTTCTGGTACTACTACTGCTAATACTGCTGCTGATACTACTTCTGGTACTACTACTACTAATACTACTACTACTACTACTAATACTGCTGCTGATACTACTGCCGATACTGCTACTACTTCTGGTACTACTACTACTAATACTGCTGCTGATACTACTGCCGATACTGCTATTGACACTATTACAACTACTACTGATACTACTACTACTACGGCTACTACTACAGCTACTAATACTGATTCTACTACTACTCCTGCTGATGATAATGCTACTACTACTACTACAGCTACTAATACTGATACTACTACTACTCCTGCTGGGCTCCGGGCAGCCGAGCGGAAATGGAGGAAAACTCGCCTCCCTGCGGACCTGGCATCCTTTCACTCCCTCCTCTCTACATTTCCTCTTCTGTATCTGCTGCTAAAGCCACTTTCTACCACTCTAAATTCCAAGCATCTGCCTCTAACCCTAGGAAGCTCTTTGCCACCTTCTCCTCCCTCCTGAATCCTCCTCCCCCTCCCCCCCTCCTCCCTCTCTGCAGATGACTTTGTCAACCATTTTGAAAAGAAGGTCGACGACATCCGATCCTCGTTTGCTAAGTCAAACGACACCGCTGGTTCTGCTCACACTGCCCTACCCTGTGCTCTGACCTCTTTCTCCCCTCTCTCTCCAGATGAAATCTTGCGTCTTGTGACGGCCGGCCGCCCAACAACCTGCCCGCTTGACCCTATCCCCTCCTCTCTTCTCCAGACCATTTCCGGAGACCTTCTCCCTTACCTCACCTCGCTCATCAACTCATCCCTGACCGCTCCTCCCAGAGCGCGGGAGGCCCGTTCAAGGCGGTGGCCCGTTCCTGTAGGTTCATGCTCTACAACATCCGCAGAGTAC
This sequence comes from Oncorhynchus nerka, assembly GCF_034236695.1. Taxonomy (NCBI): domain Eukaryota; kingdom Metazoa; phylum Chordata; class Actinopteri; order Salmoniformes; family Salmonidae; genus Oncorhynchus; species Oncorhynchus nerka. The sequence continues at coordinate 141,432 of NW_027040408.1, read as the reverse complement.
GACCCTGCCTCACACAGGAAGCGGCGCAGGTCCTAATCCAGGCACTTGTCATCTCCCGTCTGGATTACTGCAACTCGCTGTTGGCTGGGCTCCCTGCCTGTGCCATTAAACCCCTACAACTCATCCAGAACGCCGCAGCCCGTCTGGTGTTCAACCTTCCCAAGTTCTCTCACGTCACCCCGCTCCTCCGCTCTCTCCACTGGCTTCCAGTTGAAGCTCGCATCCGCTACAAGACCATGGTGCTTGCCTACGGAGCTGTGAGGGGAACGGCACCTCAGTACCTCCAGGCTCTGATCAGGCCCTACACTCAAACAAGGGCACTGCGTTCATCCACCTCTGGCCTGCTCGCCTCCCTACCACTGAGGAAGTACAGTTCCCGCGCAGCCCAGTCAAAACTGTTCGCTGCTCTGGCCCCCCAATGGTGGAACAAACTCCCTCACGACGCCAGGACAGCGGAGTCAATCACCACCTTCCGGAGACACCTGAAACCCCACCTCTTTAAGGAATACCTAGGATAGGATAAAGTAATCCTTCTCACCCCCCTTAAAAGATTTAGATGCACTATTGTAAAGTGGCTGTTCCACTGGATGTCTTAAGGTGAACGCACCAATTTGTAAGTCGCTCTGGATAAGAGCGTCTGCTAAATGACTTAAATGTAAATGTAAATGATATTGCTACTACTACTACTTCAGCTACTAATACTGATACTACTACTACTACTTACCTCTATTAAGTATTTATTTACATTTCCCCACACTGAAAAAAGGGAAAACTAAGTGAGCCAAATGTCTCATATGTGATAATTCACTTTTTTAATTTTGTTATACCAAGCTAAATTATCTATAGCTATTGGCACAAAAAAAGTTAAATACAACTCATTTATTATTTCAAGATATTTTCCAAACAAATCTTGAAGTGAATTATCACTGTAACGGTTTTCTAATGGTGAAGGAGAGTCGGACCAAAATGCAGCGTGTATATTACGATCCATGTTTTAATAAACAAACGTAACACGAATCTAAATACAATTACTACAAAAAACAATAAACGTAATGAAAACCGAAACAGCCTATACTGATGTAACCTAACCTAGACAGGAACAAGGACATCAAGACACTAAGGACAATCACCCACAATACAACCAAAGAATATGGCTGCCTAAATATGGTTCCCAATCAGAGACAACGATAACCACCTGCCTCTGATTGAGAACCACTCCAGACAGCCATAGACTTTCCTAGAACACCCTACTAAGCTACAATCCCACTAACATACACACCAAAACCCCCAGACAAAACACACCACAATACAAAAACTCCATGCCACACCCTGGCCTGACCCAATACATGAAGAAAAACACAAAATACTTAGACCAGGGCGTGACAATCACAATATAAGATATATAGGCAAGCATAGATTTCCCTTTTGGCAGTGCGTTTACGAAGGCCATTAGGAAATGTGCCCAGAATTCAAGACATTGCTGTTAATGGGTACACAGACAGCTCAGTCATTCAGTACATTAAGTCCAGAACAGCCTCTACCTTCTCTGCAACGAATGATTCAATCTGATTGAATGGTCTTATTTACCCACAAATCACTTACATCTTCCTAATAGGTATCAATCATTCTAGAATGAAGCCAGGCCATATCAATCACACTTACGGCAATCTCAATGAAAGGTTTAAATGCGTGGCCTTGAATATGCTAATGATGAATGTGTGCATTTATTTAGAAGGTGTGGTGCCAGGACAACAACTTCTCGTACAAAGTAGCTGATCGTCGACTACTGGAAAGGGAAGGCTGAGCACAGCGCCATCCACAATCCAGTACATCACAGGGACTGAACTCTCTGCCATACAGGACCTCTATACCAGGCGGTGTCATATACCAGGCGGAATTCCATAAAGACTCCAGCCACCCAAGTCATAGACTGTTCTCTCTGCTAGCGCACGGCTAGCGGTACCGACGACCCCCCCATTTGAACTAACTCTTTTGACTCATCACAAACGCTTCTGTCACCGTTTATTACCTATCCTGTTGCCTCGTCACTTTACCCCTACCTATATATTCATACAGTTTTGTCGGAAATCTATGGCAAGATCAGAAAATGGATGTCTAGCAATGATCAACAACCAATTTGACAGAGCTTGAAGAATTTTGAAAATAATAATTGGCAAATGTTGCGCAATCTAGGTGTGGAAAGCTCTTAGAGATTTACCCAGAAGGACTCACAGCTGTAATCGCTGCCAAAAGCTGCATCTACAACGTATTGACTCAGTGGTGTGAATACCTACCCGTATGTAAATTAAATATTCAACATTTAATTTTCAATCAATTTGCAAAAGTGTATAAAAAGGTGTTTTCACATTGCCATTATGGGGTATTGTGTGTAGATGGTTTTAAAAAAAATGTTTTATCCATTTTGAATTGAAAATGTGGATTAAGTCAGTTTGTATGAATACTTTCTGAAGGCAAGTTATCGTTACTCATTTCGTATTTATTACTTTTCTATATTCTTCTTTTTTCTCTCTCTGCATTGTTGGGCCCCAAAGTAAACGGTTCACAATTTGTTTACCAAGCAACAAATAACATTTGATTGGATTGGATTTGATTGGATTGTGGTTTATTATGAGTAACTATGTTTTGTCGATCCAGTTTGACCACTTTGTATGAAAACCTGCAAACATAGTTTGGCAAAACATTTACTTTCAAATTATTGATCTTGTTGCAGGTCTTGTGTTCTCATTGATATTCAATGAGTTTGACCTTTGAAAAATGGTTGAAGAGAGACTTAATTTAGTCAGCGTTTTATCACCTAAATCAAAGTATCGATTCTCATAAGGCTGTCAATTTTCCCCTGGGCTTAGTATGCTTCAGTATGAGCATATAGAGATTGAAGTGGAAATCTAATGAAATCGTCTCTCCTCCCTCTATGAAGGTCTTGCCAGAGTGGGCTTCGAGGGTTTTGAGAGCAGTGTGGGTAGGGGTAATTGTTTTATCCTTTTAATATGATGTGGATAAACAAGAGGTTTCTCCATCCTCCATTCTGCAGAGGTCTGCATTTGTATGCATCTGGACCGTCACTTTCAGGAGTCAGACAGATGCCGAAGATCAATTCAAGAAACGGAGCGAGGGCCATCTGTTTAACAGAACAGTGTGAGGCATAATTCTGCTTTTAGAAGCCTACATATTGAGCTGGTAACTTTCATACAAAACCCTTCAATTAATCAGCATTTTTATTTGGGAAGGATTCTAATTATTTTATGAACTTGGAATGAACTTCTATGACATTATGACATTTATTAGGCAGCCAATTCCCTATGTAGTGCACTACCCCATAGGGCTCTGGTCAAAGGTAGTGCACTACATAGGGAATAGGTTTCCATTTGGGATGCAGCCGTACTGTACACATGATTTAAACTACAGTTGAAGTCGGAAGTTTACATACACTTTAGCTAAATACATTTAATCTCAGTTTTTCACAATTCCTGACATTTTATCCTAGTTAAAATTCCCTGTCTTAGGGCAGTTAGGATCACCACTTTATTTTAAGAATGTGAAATGTCAGAATAGTAGCAGAGATAATTATTTATTTCAGCTTTATTTCTTTCATCACATTCCCAATGGGTCAGACGTTTACATACACTCAATTAGTATCTGGTAGCATTGCCTTTACATTGTTTAACTTGGGTCAAAACTTTTGGGTAGCCTTCCACAAGCTTCCCACAATAAGTTGGGTGAATTTTGGCCCATTCCTCCTGACAGAGCTGGTGTAACTGAGTCAGGTTTGTGGGCCTCCTTGCTCGCACACGCTTTTTCAGTTCTGCCCACAAATGTTCTATAGGATTGAGGTCAGGGCTTTGTGATGGCCACTCCAATACCTTGACTTTGTGGTCCTTAAGCCATTTTGCCACAACTTTGGAAGTATGCTTGTCCATTTGGAAGACCCATTTGCGACCAAGCTTTAACTTCCTGACTGATGTCTTGAGATGTTGCTTCAATATATCCACATAATTGTCCATCCTCATGATGGCATCTCTTTTGTGAAGTGCACCAGTCCCTCCTGCAGCAAAGCACCCCACAACATGATGCTGCCACCCCTTGCTTCACTGTTGGGATGGTGTTCTTCGGCTTGCAAGCCTCCCCCTTTTTCCTCCAAACATCGTTTTGTTTCATCAGACCAGAGGAAATTTCTCCAAAAAGTACGAATTTTGTCCCCATGTGCAGTTGAAAACCGTAATCTAGGTTTTGTATGGCGGTTTTGGAGCAGTGGCTTCTTCCTTGCTGAGCTGCCTTTCAGGTTATGTCGATATAGGACTTGTTTTACTGTGGATATCAATACTTTTGTACCTGTTTCCTCCAGCATCTTCAGAAGGTCATTTGCTGTTGTTCTGGGATTGATTTGCACTTTTCACACAAAGTACGTTCATCTCTAGGAGACAGAATGTGTCTCCTTCCTGAGCGGTATTACGGCTGTGTGGTCCCATGGTGTTTATACTTGAGTGCTGTTGTTTGCACAGATAAACTTGGTACCTTCAGGAGTTTGGAGTTTGGAAATTGCTTCCAAGGATGAACCAGACTTGTGGAGGTCTACAATTTGTTTTCTGAAGTATTGGCTGATTTCTTTTGATTTTCCCATGATGTCAAGAAAAGTGGCACTAAGTTTGAATGTAGGCCTTGAAATACATCCACAGGTACACCTTCAAAAGCTTCAGAAGCTTCTAAAGCAATGACATACTTTTCAGAAATTTTCTATGCTGTTTGAAGGCACAGTCAACTTAGTGTATGTAAACTTCTGACCCACTGGAATTGTGATACAGTGAATTATAAGTGAAATAATGTAAACAATTGTTGGAAAAATGACTTGTGTCATGAACAAAGTAGATGTCCTAACCGACTTGCCAAAACTGTAGTTTGTTAACAAGAAATTTGTAGAGTCGTTGAAAAACTAGTTTTAATGACTCCAACCTAATTGTATGTGAACTTCCGACATCAACTGTACATATCTCATTTATTTGATTGATTGATTGACTTCACTTCCAATGAATCAGTTTACATTTTCAGTTTGTATCTGTTTTCTGTTAGATGGACCATTGACTCTTCTTGTGAAAGGTCATTAACACACACACACACACACACACACACACACACACACACACACACACACACACACACACACACACACACACAAACATCAGTGTCAAAGAATCACTATCTGGCTCCAAAACAAAAACAAAAATACAAACTAATCATTTTCCAAGAGCCGTCTTCCTCAGAAGTGCCTGTGAGGACCTGTGAGGGTCATCTACGACAGCAGAACAACCCATCTCTAATTGTGTTGATTACATGCACTGGCACTGCATGTTGTTGACTCCCAGCGATGAGGTGGAGAGTCTGCTGGGACGCCTTCAGCAGGACACAACGTTTTGGAACATTGACATAGAAATATGTTATGTAGAATAAATATGCCTCTCTGACATGTAAGTTCAGGAATACAACGTTACACTCCTGGGTTTAATGTGTCTGTTGATTACTGACCGGGGCCCTGGGTTTAATGTGTCTGTTGACTACTGGCCGTGGCCCTGGGTTTAATGTGTCTGTTGACTACTGGCCGTGGCCCTGGGTTTAATGTGTCTGTTGACTACTGAACGGGCCCTGGGTTTAATGTGTCTGTTGACTACTGATCGTGGCTCTGGGTTTAATGTGTCTGTTGACTACTGACCGTGGCCCTGGGTTTAATGTGTCTGTTGACTACTGACCGGGGCCCTGGGTTTAATGTGTCTGTTGACTACTGACCGGGGCCCTGGGTTTAATATGTCTGTTGACTACTGATCGTGGCTCTGGGTTTAATGTGTCTGTTGACTACTGACCGGGGCCCTGGGTTTAATGTGTCTGTTGACTACTGACCGTGACCCTGGGTTTAATGTGTCTGTTGACTACTGACCGTGGCCCTGGGTTTAATGTGTCTGTTGACTACTGCCACTGGCCCTGGGTTTAATGTGTCTGTTGACTACTGACCGTGACCCTGGGTTTAAAGTATCACAGACTCTAATGTCCCACTACTGGAGGACCTGCTCACCGTACAGAGTATCACAGACTCTAATGTCCCACTACTGGAGGACCTGCTCACCTAGAGTATCACAGACTCTAATGTTCCTCTACTGGAGGACCTGCTCACCGTACAGAGTATCACAGACTCTAATGTCCCACTACTGGAGGACCTGGAGGACCTGCTCACCTAGAGTATCACAGACTCTAATGTTCCTCTACTGGAAGACCTGCTCACCTAGAGTATCACAGACTCTAATGTTCCTCTACTGGAGGACCTGCTCACCGTACAGAGTATCACAGACTCTAATGTCCCACTACTGGAGGACCTGCTCACCTAGAGTATCACAGACTCTAATGTTCCTCTACTGGAGGACCTGCTCACCTAGAGTATCACAGACTCTAATGTTCCTCTACTGGAGGACCTGCTCACCTAGAGTATCACAGACTCTAATGTTCCTCTACTGGAGGACCTGCTCACCTAGAGTATCACAGACTCTAATGTCCCACTACTGGAGTACCTGCTCACCTAGAGTATCACAGACTCTAATGTTCCTCTACTGGAGGACATGCTCACCGTACAGAGTATCACAGACTCTAATGTTCCTCTACTGGAGGACCTGCTCACCTAGAGTATCACAGACTCTAATGTTCCTCTACTGGAGGACCTGCTCACCTAGAGTATCACAGACTCTAATGTTCCTCTACTGGAGGACCTGCTCACCTAGAGTATCACAGACTCTAATGTTCCTCTATTGGAGTACCTGCTCACCTAGAGTATCACAGACTCTAATGTTCCTCTACTGGAGGACCTGCTCACCTAGAGTATCACAGACTCTAATGTTCCTCTACTGGAGGACCTGCTCACCTAGAGTATCACAGACTCTAATGTTCCTCTACTGGAGGACCTGCTCACCGTCCAGAGTATCACAGACTCTAATGTTCCTCTACTGGAGGACCTGCTCACCTAGAGTATCACAGACTCTAATGTTCCTCTACTGGAGGACCTGCTCACCGTACAGAGTATCACAGACTCTAATGTTCCACTACTGGAGTACCTGCTCACCGTCCAGAGTATCACAGACTCTAATGTTCCACTACTGGAGTACCTGCTCACCGTCCAGAGTATCACAGACTCTAATGTTCCACTACTGGAGTACCTGCTCACCGTCCAGAGTATCACAGACTCTAATGTTCCTCTACTGGAGGACCTGCTCACCGTACAGAGTATCACAGACTCTAATGTTCCTCTACTGGAGGACCTGCTCACCGTACAGAGTATCACAGACTCTAATGTTCCTCTACTGGAGGACCTGCTCACCTAGAGTATCACAGACCCTAATGTTCCATTACTAGAGTACCTGCTCACCTAGAGTATCACAGACTCTAATGTTCCACTACTGGAGTACCTACTCACCTAGAGTATCACAGACTCTAATGTCCCACTACTGGAGTACCTGCTCACCTAGAGTATCACAGACTCTAATGTTCCACTACTGGAGTACCTGCTCACCGTCCAGAGTATCACAGACTCTAATGTTCCTCTACTGGAGGACCTGCTCACCGTCCAGAGTATCACAGACTCTAATGTCCCAGTACTGGAGGACCTGCTCACCGTACAGAGTATCACAGACTCTAATGTCCCAGTACTGGAGGACCTGCTCACCGTCCAGAGTATCACAGACTCTAATGTCCCAGTACTGGAGGACCTGCTCACCGTCCAGAGTATCACAGACTCTAATGTCCCAGTACTGGAGGACCTGCTCACCGTCCAGAGTATCACAGACTCTAATGTCCCAGTACTGGAGGACCTGCTCACCGTCCAGAGTATCACAGACTCTAATGTCCCTCTACTGGAGGACCTGCTCACCGTCCAGAGTATCACAGACTCTAATGTCCCAGTACTGGAGGACCTGCTCACCGTCCAGAGTATCACAGACTCTAATGTCCCAGTACTGGAGGACCTGCTCACCGTCCAGAGTATCACAGACTCTAATGTCCCTCTACTGGAGGACCTGCTCACCGTCCAGAGTATCACAGACTCTAATGTCCCAGTACTGGAGGACCTGCTCACCTAGAGTATCACAGACTCTAATGTTCCTCTACTGGAGGACCTGCTCACCGTCCAGAGTATCACACACTCTAATGTCCCAGTACTGGAGGACCTGCTCATCGTCCAGAGTATCACAGACTCTAATGTCCCAGTACTGGAGTACCTGCTCACCGTCCAGAGTATCACAGACCCTAATGTCCCAGTACTGGAGTACCTGCTCACCGTCCAGAGTATCACAGACTCTAATGTCCCAGTACTGGAGGACCTGCTCACCGTCCAGAGTATCACAGACTCTAATGTCCCAGTACTGGAGGACCTGCTCACCGTCCAGAGTATCACAGACTCTAATGTCCCAGTACTGGAGGACCTGCTCACCGTCCAGAGTATCACAGACTCTAATGTCCCAGTACTGGAGGACCTGCTCACCGTCCAGAGTATCACAGACTCTAATGTCCCAGTACTGGAGTACCTGTACCTCTTTTAGAATATTGATGACCACCAGCAACTAAATACAAGGAGTACCGCTGCCCAAAAAGGAGTACCAGCTCATATTTCAGTCCAGTTGAAGCACGAAGGCCAGGAAGTTATAGTTCTGTTATAAATGGCTCAACATACCTCTGTAATGGTTCTGAATACTGTACAGTCTGTCTCAGTAAGAGGCACACAGGCAAACAACGATGTGCTATGAGTGCTTATTTTGTCTTCTAGTATTGATTTTGAGGAATCTCAAAGCTCTGTGCCGCGGAACAGAAGGAATGACATTACTTTATTTATTTCTCCAATTTTAACTCAAAGTCCATTTTCAGACATATATATATTTTTTTGTTGTTGTCGTTGAAAATGACAGACATTCCTCTTAACTAAAGTGCCTCGCTTTGTGGATGTGGGTAGAGATTGGTGAAAGGAAATCAAAGTCATCTCTGACCACAGCAAGAAAATCTTTGGTTTGAACTGGATGCCAGACTGACAGAGCAGATTATAAACAAGACACGGTGACCTCCTCCTCACACAGGTTCATTCATATGCAGAACATATTGCAGTAATATGAGGGAGAGATAGAGACTCTTTGTCTTTCTTTAATGAAATGTTCTCATTTCATTAAAACCTCACCACCACCCCTTAAAGAAAATCCCCAACTGTAAACTCCACCCCCAACCTCTCACACAGACATTCCAACAGAGACATTACTGGCATTAACCTGGTGCACACAGAAAACACATGAATCACAGTTTCTCTCATAACACAGAAAGGACACCCCTGCCCGACTCCCCCAGTTCAACCCGTGCCAACCAGCTGTTAGTGGCCAGGGCTCCATGTAGAACCCTCCACTGGAGGTCCCCTGACCTTGGTACTCCATCTAAAACCCACCATACTCTCCACCCCACATACACCCTGCCACTGCTGTGCCTGTTAGGCTCCTAATGTTCCTTACCTTAATGCAGAGGTTGTAGAGGGCTTTACCTCCCACCCCCAGGCTCGGAGTGCTAAAATCTAACAAGTCCTCCAGACCCCCTTGCCAGTCCCCAGTCTCTACCGTCATCTGCAGTGGCGGAAACATTGGTGGCCCCTCCCCCTTTAGCCGCTCAAATACCCCCCTCAGACAGTGCCTCCTGGACCTCCTCCAGGAATCTCTCCAACAGCCTAAGAGATGTTATTCCTGTTTGTTGTGCCAGGACTTCTGGGGTTTTCCACCCCTCCTCTCCCAGCAGTCTCAGGTCACCCAGCCTTAGTAAACCAGCTGCCATCAGATGCCTCTGCAAGGTGGCCGACTGAACCGATCTCAAAAGGATGGCTGGGTTGTGGAAGATAGGCTTCTCCCACACCCACAGCCCAGGCTCCACACCCCCTTCTCGTGTGGGCCTTAGCAGCTGCCAGGCCCTCAGCATTGCAGAGTAAAAATCTGAGAGACCTGCTGTACTCAGCCTCTCCAGCATCATGAAGAACAGCTGCCGGTCCAACCCTAATCCGCCAGCTCTCCTCAGCAGCGCACGTGCTGGTTCCCTCCAGCCAACATCAGTATGGTACAGCAGTCTCTGCACCGCTTTAGTCGGAAAGCTGCCATCCTGCTCTCCAGTTCCACCAGGCCCTGTCCTCCTTCGTGAACGGTCGTGTACAACACTGCTGCTCACAGCCAGTGATGGTCCAACCAGAAGAAGTCCACCAGGCCCTGTCCTCCTTCGTGAACGGTCGTGTACAACACTGCTGCCCACAGCCAGTGACGGTCCGACCAGAAGAAGTCCACCAGGCCCTGTCCTCCTTCGTGGACGGTCAGGTACAACACTGCTGCCTTCAGCCAGTGATGACCCGACCAGAAGAAGTCCACCAGCTTGCGTTGCAGGTCTGCGAGCAAATTCTCTCTGTCAAGTAATCCAGCCCTGATACCGGCATCTTTCAGGACCAGAACGCTGTAGCCCCGATTCAAGAAGCGATTCTCCAATTCAGCAGATTTGACACTGTAGTATGTTTCCTGATCACAAATTCTGCGGACTCTTTGGAATTGGCCATATGGAATATTCTCTTTTAGCCTTTTGGGGTGGAAGCTGTCTGCCCTCAGAATGGTATTCCCATCTGTAGGCTTCCTAAAGATTGATGTGTGCAAACAACCTTTGCGGTTAGACTGTTGTTGTTCATGTTTTGCTGTGTTCTAGTGTACTAGGGAATATATTGCTTTCTTATTCTTGACACTTCTCTCAGTCATATTTAAGGTTAGAACTACCTTTCTAAGTGTTCTGATACTTCTAGCTTGGAGTTGTATTTTTATGATAGCATAGTTACAGTATTTCACCTTTTAATATGTATAGTATTGCTTACTAGGTGTGTCCAATCAATTGAGTAACCACTCCCTCTTCCAATTAGGGCTAATTAATTAGGGCTAAGCTGTTCAAAAGAGGACCTTGTATTCCTCTTTTTTTGTACTCCCTGACGAAGGCCATGGGGCCGAAACGAGTCGGTTTTTAAAAACGTTGTTTCTAGGGAACATGCCATACTAATAAAGGCATTTTAATGAATCAGATGAAAAGCGCCTTGGTCCTTCTTTCTTTTTGATGACCAATTTAACCCTTTTACCAAAGAGCCCCTTCTATCTACCAAAATGTACTATTGTGTACCTTAGTATCGCTTCCCTTCCTCCTCGTTCTACTACCAAAGAAGGAGGAATTGGGAGCATCCATCTCCTTGAGCATAGAGAACCTAGCTCTGAAGTAGTGAACTTTATTTGACCAGGATCCACAGGGCTCTGGTCTGAAGTAGTGAACTCTTTTTTAAAAAATTTTACCCCTTTTTCTCCCCAATTTCGTGGTATCCAATTGTTGTAGTAGCTACTATCTTGTCTCATCGCTACAACTCCCGTACGGGCTCGGGAGAGACGAAGGTTGAAAGTCATGCGTCCTCCGATACACAACCCAACCAAGCCGCACTGCTTCTTAACACAGTGCGCATCCAACCCGGAAGCCAGCCGCACCAATGCGCCGGAGGAAACACCGTGCACCTGGCCACCTTGGCTAGCGCACACTGCGCCCAGCCAGCCACAGGAGTCGCTGGTGCGCGATGAGACAAGGACACCCCTACCGACCAAGCCCTCCCTAACCCGGGCGACGCTAGGCCAATTGTGCGTCGCCCCACGGACCTCCCGGGCGCAGCCGGTTACGACAGAGCCTGGGCGCGAACCCAGGGACTCTGATGGCACAGCTGGCGCTGCAGTACAGCGCCCTTAACCACTGCGCCACCCGGGAGGCCCAGTAGTGAACTCTATTTGACCAGGATCCACAGGGCTCTGGTCTGAAGTAGTGAACTCTATTTGACCAGGATCCACAGGGCTCTGGTCTGAAGTAGTGAACTCTATTTGACCAGGACCCATAGGGCTCTGGTCTGAAGTAGTGAACTCTTGTTGACCAGGATCCACAGGGCTCTGGTGTGAAGTAGTGAACTGTAAAGGGATTACATTAAGGTAACCTGCCTAAATGACTACAGACCCGTGACACTCACGTCCGTAGCCATGAAGTGCTTTGAAAGACTGGTCATGGCTCACATCAACACCACCATCCCAGAACACCTAGACCCACTCCAATTTGCATTCTGCCCAAACAGATCCACAGATGATGTAGTCTCTATTGCACTCCACACTGCCCTTTCCCACCTGGACAAAATGAACACCTATGTGAGAATGCTATTCATTGACTACAGCTCAGTGTTCAACACCATAGTGCCCTCAAAGCTCATCAATAAGCTAAGGACCCTGGGACTAAACACCTCCCTCTGCAACTGGATCCTGGACTTCCTGATGGGCCGCCCCTGGTGATAAGGGTAGGTAACAACTCATCCGCCACGCTGATCCTCAACACAGGGACCTCTCAGGGGTGCGTGCTCAGTCCCCTCCTGTACTCCCTGTTCACTGATGACTGCACGGCCAGGCACGACTCCAACACCATTATTAAATTTTCCACTCTGTTGTCATCTATGCATAGTCATTTTAAACTATACCTACATGTACATACTACCTCAACTAACCGGTGCCCCCACACATTGACTCTGTACCGGCACCCCCCCTGTATATATTGTTGTTTTTTAGTGCTGCTCTTTAATTACTTGTTACTTGTATTTCTTATTCTTATCCGTATTTTTTGAAACTGTACTGTCGGCAAGGGGCTTGTAAGTAAGCATTTCACTGCAAGGTCTACTACACCTGTTGTATTCAGCATTTCACTGTAAGGCCTACTACACCTGTTGTATTCAGCATTTCACTGTAAGGCCTACTACACCTGTTGTATTCGGCATTTCACTGTAAGGTCTACACTTGTTGTATTCAGCATTTCACTGTAAGGTCTGTTGTATTCAGCATTTCACTGTAAGGTCTGTTGTATTCAGCATTTCACTGTAAGGTCTACTACACCTGTTGTATTCAGCATTTCACTGTAAGGTCTACTACACCTGTTGTATTCAGCATTTCACTGTAAGGTCTACTACACCTGTTGTATTCAGCATTTCACTGTTAGGTCTACACCTGTTGTATTCAGCATTTCACTGTAAGGTCTACTACACCTGTTGTATTCAGCATTTCACTGTAAGGTCTACAGCTGTTGTATTCAGCATTTCACTGTAAGGTCTACTACACCTGTTGTATTCAGCATTTCACTGTAAGGTCTGTTGTATTCAGCATTTCACTGTAAGGTCTGTTGTATTCAGCATTTCACTGTAAGGTCTACTACACCTGTTGTATACAGCATTTCACTGTAAGGTCTACTACACCTGGTGTATTCAGCATGTCACTGTAAGGTCTACTACATCTGTTTTATTCAGCATTTCACTGTAAGGTCTACAGCTGTTGTATTCAGCATTTCACTGTTAGGTCTACACCTGTTGTATTCAGCATTTCACTGTAAGGTCTACTACACCTGTTGTATTCAGCATTTCACTGTAAGGTCTACTACACCTGTTGTATTCATCATTTCACTGTAAGGTCTGCTGTATTCAGCATTTCACTGTAAGGTCTGTTGTATTCAGCATTTCACTGTAAGGTCTGTTGTATTCAGCATTTCACTGTAAGGTCTACTACACCTGTTGTATTCAGCATTTCACTGTAAGGTCTACTACACCTGTTGTATTCAGCATTTCACTGTAAGGTCTACTACACCTGTTGTATTCAGCATTTCACTGTAAGGTCTACTACACCTGTTGTATTCAGCATTTCACTGTAAGGTCTGTTGTATTCAGCATTTCACTGTAAGGTCTACACCTGTTGTGTTCAGCATTTCACTGTAAGGTCTGTTGTATTCAGTATTTCACTGTAAGGTCTACTACACCTGTTGTATTCAGCATTTCACTGTAAGGTCTACTACACCTGTTGTATTCAGCATTTCACTGTAAGGTCTACTACACCTGTTGTATTCAGCATTTCACTGTAAGGTCTGTTGTATTCAGCATTTCACTGTAAGGTCTGTTGTATTCAGCATTTCACTGTAAGGTCTACTACACCTGTTGTATACAGCATTTCACTGTAAGGTCTACTACACCTGGTGTATTCAGCATGTCACTGTAAGGTCTACTACATCTGTTGTATTCAGCATTTCACTGTAAGGTCTACAGCTGTTGTATTCAGCATTTCACTGTAAGGTCTACACCTGTTGTATTCAGCATTTCACTGTTAGGTCTACACCTGTTGTATTCAGCATTTCACTGTAAGGTCTACACCTGTTGTATTCAGCATTTCACTGTAAGGTCTGTTGTATTCAGTATTTCACTGTAAGGTCTACTACACCTGTTGTATTCAGCATTTCACTGTAAGGTCTACTACACCTGTTGTATTCAGCATTTCACTGTAAGGTCTACTACACCTGTTGTATTCAGCATTTCACTGTAAGGTCTACAGCTGTTGTATTCAGCATTTCACTGTAAGGTCTACTACACCTGTTGTATTCAGCATTTCACTGTAAGGTCTGTTGTATTCAGCATTTCACTGTAAGGTCTACTACACCTGTTGTATTCAGCATTTCACTGTAAGGTCTGTTGTATTCAGCATTTCACTGTAAGGTCTACACCTGTTGTGTTCAGCATTTCACTGCAAGGTCTGCTGTATTCAGTATTTCACTGTAAGGTCTACTACACCTGTTGTATTCAGCATTTCACTGTAAGGTCTACTACACCTGTTGTATTCAGCATTTCACTGTAAGGTCTACTACACCTGTTGTATTCAGCATTTCACTGTAAGGTCTACAGCTGTTGTATTCAGCATTTCACTGTAAGGTCTACTACACCTGTTGTATTCAGCATTTCACTGTAAGGTCTGTTGTATTCAGCATTTCACTGTAAGGTCTGTTGTATTCAGCATTTCACTGTAAGGTCTACTACACCTGTTGTATACAGCATTTCACTGTAAGGTCTACTACACCTGGTGTATTCAGCATGTCACTGTAAGGTCTACTACATCTGTTGTATTCAGCATTTCACTGTAAGGTCTACAGCTGTTGTATTCAGCATTTCACTGTAAGGTCTACACCTGTTGTATTCAGCATTTCACTGTTAGGTCTACACCTGTTGTATTCAGCATTTCACTGTAAGGTCTACTACACCTGTTGTATTCAGCATTTCACTGTAAGGTCTGTTGTATTCAGCATTTCACTGTAAGGTCTGTTGTATTCAGCATTTCACTGTAAGGTCTGTTGTATTCAGCATTTCACTGTAAGGTCTACTACACCTGTTGTATTCAGCATTTCACTGTAAGGTCTACTACACCTGTTGTATTCAGCATTTCACTGTAAGGTCTACTACACCTGTTGTATTCAGCATTTCACTGTAAGGTCTACTACACCTGTTGTATTCAGCATTTCACTGTAAGGTCTACTACACCTTTGTATTCAGCATTTCACTGTAAGGTCTGTTGTATTCAGCATTTCACTGTAAGGTCTACTACACCTGTTGTATACAGCATTTCACTGTAAGGTCTACTACACCTGGTGTATTCAGCATTTCACTGTAAGGTCTACTACACCTGTTGTATTCAGCATTTCACTGTAAGGTCTGTTGTATTCAGCATTTCACTGTAAGGTCTGTTGTATTCAGCATTTCACTGTAAGGTCTACTACACCTGTTGTATACAGCATTTCACTGTAAGGTCTACTACACCTGGTGTATTCAGCATTTCACTGTAAGGTCTACTACACCTGTTGTATTCAGCATTTCACTGTAAGGTCTGTTGTATTCAGCATTTCACTGTAAGGTCTACTACATCTGTTGTATTCAGCATTTCACTGTAAGGTCTACTAGCTGTTGTATTCAGCATTTCACTGTAAGGTCTACTACACCTGTTGTATTCAGCATTTCACTGTTAGGTCTACACCTGTTGTATTCAGCATTTCACTGTAAGGTCTACTACACCTGTTGTATTCAGCATTTCACTGTAAGGTCTGCTGTATTCAGCATTTCACTGTAAGGTCTGTTGTATTCAGCATTTCACTGTAAGGTCTGTTGTATTCAGCATTTCACTGTAAGGTCTGTTGTATTCAGCATTTCACTGTAAGGTCTGTTGTATTCAGCATTTCACTGTAAGGTCTACTACACCTGTTGTATTCAGCATTTCACTGTAAGGTCTACACCTGTTGTATTCAGCATTTCACTGTAAGGTCTACACCTGTTGTATTCAGCATTTCACTGTAAGGTCTGTTGTATTCAGCATTTCACTGTAAGGTCTACTACACCTGTTGTATTCAGCATTTCACTGTAAGGTCTACTACACCTGTTGTATTCAGCATTTCACTGTAAGGTCTACTACACCTGTTGTATTCAGCATTTCACTGTAAGGTCTACTACACCTGTTGTATTCAGCATTTCACTGTAAGGTCTGTTGTATTCAGCATTTCACTGTAAGGTCTGTTGTATTCAGCATTTCACTGTAAGGTCTACTACACCTGTTGTATACAGCATTTCACTGTAAGGTCTACTACACCTGGTGTATTCAGCATTTCACTGTAAGGTCTACTACACCTGTTGTATTCAGCATTTCACTGTAAGGTCTGTTGTATTCAGCATTTCACTGTAAGGTCTGTTGTATTCAGCATTTCACTGTAAGGTCTACTACACCTGTTGTATACAGCATTTCACTGTAAGGTCTACTACACCTGGTGTATTCAGCATTTCACTGTAAGGTCTACTACACCTGTTGTATTCAGCATTTCACTGTAAGGTCTGTTGTATTCAGCATTTCACTGTAAGGTCTACTACATCTGTTGTATTCAGCATTTCACTGTAAGGTCTACAGCTGTTGTATTCAGCATTTCACTGTAAGGTCTACTACACCTGTTGTATTCAGCATTTCACTGTTAGGTCTACACCTGTTGTATTCAGCATTTCACTGTAAGGTCTACTACACCTGTTGTATTCAGCATTTCACTGTAAGGTCTGCTGTATTCAGCATTTCACTGTAAGGTCTGTTGTATTCAGCATTTCACTGTAAGGTCTGTTGTATTCAGCATTTCACTGTAAGGTCTGTTGTATTCAGCATTTCACTGTAAGGTCTGTTGTATTCAGCATTTCACTGTAAGGTCTACTACACCTGTTGTATTCAGCATTTCACTGTAAGGTCTACACCTGTTGTATTCAGCATTTCACTGTAAGGTCTACACCTGTTGTATTCAGCATTTCACTGTAAGGTCTACAGCTGTTGTATTCAGTATTTCACTGTAAGGTCTGTTGTATTCAGCATTTCACTGTAAGGTCTGTTGTATTCAGCATATCACTGTAAGGTCTACTACACCTGTTGTATTCAGCATTTCACTGTAACGTCTACTACACCTGTTGTATTCAGCATTTCACTGTAAGGTCTACTAGACCTGTTGTATTCAGCATTTCACTGTAAGGTCTGTTGTATTCAGCATTTGACTGTAAGGTCTGTTGTATTCAGCATTTGACTGTAAGGTCTGTTGTATTCAGCATTTCACTGTAAGGTCTACTACACCTGTTGTATTCAGCATTTCACTGTAAGTTCTACTACACCTGTTGTATTCAGCATTTCACTGTAAGGTCTACTACACCTGTTGTATTCAGCATTTCACTGTAAGGTCTACAGCTGTTGTATTCAGCATTTCACTGTAAGGTCTACACCTATTGTATTCAGCATTTCACTGTAAGGTCTGTTGTATTCAGCATTTCACTGTAAGGTCTACTACACCTGTTGTATTCAGCATTTCACTGTAAGGTCTACACCTATTGTATTCAGCATTTCACTGTAAGGTCTACACCTATTGTATTCAGCATTTCACTGTAAGGTCTGTTGTATTCAGTATTTCACTGTAAGGTCTGTTGTATTCAGCATTTCACTGTAAGGTCTGTTGTATTCAGCATTTCACTGTAAGGTCTGTTGTATTCAGTATTTCACTGTAAGGTCTACACCTATTGTATTCAGCATTTCACTGTAAGGTCTGTTGTATTCAGTATTTCACTGTAAGGTCTGTTGTATTCAGTATTTCACTGTAAGGTCTGTTGTATTCAGCATTTCACTGTAAGGTCTGTTGTATTCAGCATTTCACTGTAAGGTCTGTTGTATTCAGCATTTCACTGTAAGGTCTGTTGTATTCAGCATTTCACTGTAAGGTCTGTTGTATTCAGTATTTCACTGTAAGGTCTGTTGTATTCAGTATTTCACTGTAAGGTCTACACCTGTTGTATTCAGCATTTCACTGTAAGGTCTGTTGTATTCAGCATTTCACTGTAAGGTCTGTTGTATTCAGCATTTCACTGTAAGGTCTACTACACCTGTTGTATTCAGCATTTCACTGTAAGGTCTACTACACCTGTTGTATTCAGCATTTCACTGTAAGGTCTACTACACCTGTTGTATTCAGCATTTCACTGTAAGGTCTACTACACCTGTTGTATTCAGCATTTCACTGTAAGGTCTACAGCTGTTGTATTCAGCATTTCACTGTAAGGTCTACTACACCCGTTGTATTCAGCATTTCACTGTAAGGTCTGTTGTATTCAGCATTTCACTGTAAGGTCTACTACACCTGTTGTATTCAGCATTTCACTGTAAGGTCTACAGCTGTTGTATTCAGCATTTCACTGTAAGGTCTACTACACCTGTTGTATTCAGCATTTCACTGTAAGGTCTGTTGTATTCAGCATTTCACTGTAAGGTCTGTTGTATTCAGCATTTCACTGTAAGGTCTACTACACCTGTTGTATACAGCATTTCACTATAAGGTCTACTACACCTGGTGTATTCAGCATGTCACTGTAAGGTCTACTACATCTGTTGTATTCAGCATTTCACTGTAAGGTCTACAGCTGTTGTATTCAGCATTTCACTGTTAGGTCTACACCTGTTGTATTCAGCATTTCACTGTAAGGTCTACACCTGTTGTGTTCAGCATTTCACTGTAAGGTCTGTTGTATTTCACTGTAAGGTCTACTACACCTGTTGTATTCAGCATTTCACTGTAAGGTCTACTACACCTGTTGTATTCAGCATTTCACTGTAAGGTCTACTACACCTGTTGTATTCAGCATTTCACTGTAAGGTCTACAGCTGTTGTATTCAGCATTTCACTGTAAGGTCTACTACACCTGTTGTATTCAGCATTTCACTGTAAGGTCTGTTGTATTCAGCATTTCACTGTAAGGTCTACTACACCTGTTGTATTCAGCATTTCACTGTAAGGTCTGTTGTATTCAGCATTTCACTGTAAGGTCTACACCTGTTGTGTTCAGCATTTCACTGTAAGGTCTGTTGTATTCAGTATTTCACTGTAAGGTCTACTACACCTGTTGTATTCAGCATTTCACTGTAAGGTCTACTACACCTGTTGTATTCAGCATTTCACTGTAAGGTCTACTACACCTGTTGTATTCAGCATTTCACTGTAAGGTCTACAGCTGTTGTATTCAGCATTTCACTGTAAGGTCTACTACACCTGTTGTATTCAGCATTTCACTGTAAGGTCTGTTGTATTCAGCATTTCACTGTAAGGTCTGTTGTATTCAGCATTTCACTGTAAGGTCTACTACACCTGTTGTATTCAGCATTTCACTGTAAGGTCTACTACACCTGGTGTATTCAGCATTTCACTGTAAGGTCTACTACATCTGTTGTATTCAGCATTTCACTGTAAGGTCTACAGCTGTTGTATTCAGCATTTCACTGTAAGGTCTACACCTGTTGTATTCAGCATTTCACTGTTAGGTCTACACCTGTTGTATTCAGCATTTCACTGTAAGGTCTACTACACCTGTTGTATTCAGCATTTCACTGTAAGGTCTGCTGTATTCAGCATTTCACTGTAAGGTCTGTTGTATTCAGCATTTCACTGTAAGGTCTGTTGTATTCAGCATTTCACTGTAAGGTCTACTACACCTGTTGTATTCAGCATTTCACTGTAAGGTCTACTACACCTGTTGTATTCAGCATTTCACTGTAAGGTCTACTACACCTGTTGTATTCAGCATTTCACTGTAAGGTCTACTACACCTGTTGTATTCAGCATTTCACTGTAAGGTCTGTTGTATTCAGCATTTCACTGTAAGGTCTGTTGTATTCAGCATTTCACTGTAAGGTCTACTACACCTGTTGTATTCAGCATTTCACTGTAAGGTCTACTACACCTGGTGTATTCAGCATTTCACTGTAAGGTCTACTACACCTGTTGTATTCAGCATTTCACTGTAAGGTCTGTTGTATTCAGCATTTCACTGTAAGGTCTGTTGTATTCAGCATTTCACTGTAAGGTCTACTACACCTGTTGTATTCAGCATTTCACTGTAAGGTCTGCTGTATTCAGCATTTCACTGTAAGGTCTGTTGTATTCAGCATTTCACTGTAAGGTCTGTTGTATTCAGCATTTCACTGTAAGGTCTGTTGTATTCAGCATTTCACTGTAAGGTCTGTTGTATTCAGCATTTCACTGTAAGGTCTGTTGTATTCAGCATTTCACTGTAAGGTCTACACCTGTTGTATTCAGCATTTCACTGTAAGGTCTGTTGTATTCAGCATTTCACTGTAAGGTCTGTTGTATTCAGCATTTCACTGTAAGGTCTGTTGTATTCAGCATTTCACTGTAAGGTCTGTTGTATTCAGCATTTCACTGTAAGGTCTGTTGTATTCAGCATTTCACTGTAAGGTCTACTACACCTGTTGTATACAGCATTTCACTGTAAGGTCTACTACACCTGGTGTATTCAGCATGTCACTGTAAGGTCTACTACATCTGTTGTATTCAGCATTTCACTGTAAGGTCTACAGCTGTTGTATTCAGCATTTCACTGTTAGGTCTACACCTGTTGTATTCAGCATTTCACTGTAAGGTCTACACCTGTTGTGTTCAGCATTTCACTGTAAGGTCTGTTGTATTCAGTATTTCACTGTAAGGTCTACTACACCTGTTGTATTCAGCATTTCACTGTAAGGTCTACTACACCTGTTGTATTCAGCATTTCACTGTAAGGTCTACTACACCTGTTGTATTCAGCATTTCACTGTAAGGTCTACAGCTGTTGTATTCAGCATTTCACTGTAAGGTCTACTACACCTGTTGTATTCAGCATTTCACTGTAAGGTCTGTTGTATTCAGCATTTCACTGTAAGGTCTACTACACCTGTTGTATTCAGCATTTCACTGTAAGGTCTGTTGTATTCAGCATTTCACTGTAAGGTCTACACCTGTTGTATTCAGCATTTCACTGTAAGGTCTGTTGTATTCAGTATTTCACTGTAAGGTCTACTACACCTGTTGTATTCAGCATTTCACTGTAAGGTCTACTACACCTGTTGTATTCAGCATTTCACTGTAAGGTCTACTACACCTGTTGTATTCAGCATTTCACTGTAAGGTCTACAGCTGTTGTATTCAGCATTTCACTGTAAGGTCTACTACACCTGTTGTATTCAGCATTTCACTGTAAGGTCTGTTGTATTCAGCATTTCACTGTAAGGTCTGTTGTATTCAGCATTTCACTGTAAGGTCTACTACACCTGTTGTATACAGCATTTCACTGTAAGGTCTACTACACCTGGTGTATTCAGCATGTCACTGTAAGGTCTACTACATCTGTTGTATTCAGCATTTCACTGTAAGGTCTACAGCTGTTGTATTCAGCATTTCACTGTAAGGTCTACACCTGTTGTATTCAGCATTTCACTGTTAGGTCTACACCTGTTGTATTCAGCATTTCACTGTAAGGTCTACTACACCTGTTGTATTCAGCATTTCACTGTAAGGTCTGCTGTATTCAGCATTTCACTGTAAGGTCTGTTGTATTCAGCATTTCACTGTAAGGTCTGTTGTATTCAGCATTTCACTGTAAGGTCTACTACACCTGTTGTATTCAGCATTTCACTGTAAGGTCTACTACACCTGTTGTATTCAGCATTTCACTGTAAGGTCTACTACACCTGTTGTATTCAGCATTTCACTGTAAGGTCTACTACACCTGTTGTATTCAGCATTTCACTGTAAGGTCTGTTGTATTCAGCATTTCACTGTAAGGTCTGTTGTATTCAGCATTTCACTGTAAGGTCTACTACACCTGTTGTATACAGCATTTCACTGTAAGGTCTACTACACCTGGTGTATTCAGCATTTCACTGTAAGGTCTACTACACCTGTTGTATTCAGCATTTCACTGTAAGGTCTGTTGTATTCAGCATTTCACTGTAAGGTCTGTTGTATTCAGCATTTCACTGTAAGGTCTACTACACCTGTTGTATTCAGCATTTCACTGTAAGGTCTGCTGTATTCAGCATTTCACTGTAAGGTCTGTTGTATTCAGCATTTCACTGTAAGGTCTGTTGTATTCAGCATTTCACTGTAAGGTCTGTTGTATTCAGCATTTCACTGTAAGGTCTGTTGTATTCAGCATTTCACTGTAAGGTCTGTTGTATTCAGCATTTCACTGTAAGGTCTACACCTGTTGTATTCAGCATTTCACTGTAAGGTCTACAGCTGTTGTATTCAGTATTTCACTGTAAGGTCTGTTGTATTCAGCATTTCACTGTAAGGTCTGTTGTATTCAGCATTTCACTGTAAGGTCTACTACACCTGTTGTATTCAGCATTTCACTGTAACGTCTACTACACCTGTTGTATTCAGCATTTCACTGTAAGGTCTACTAGACCTGTTGTATTCAGCATTTCACTGTAAGGTCTGTTGTATTCAGCATTTGACTGTAAGGTCTGTTGTATTCAGCATTTCACTGGAAGGTCTACTACACCTGTTGTATTCAGCATTTCACTATAAGTTCTACTACACCTGTTGTATTCAGCATTTCACTGTAAGGTCTACTACACCTGTTGTATTCAGCATTTCACTGTAAGGTCTACAGCTGTTGTATTCAGCATTTCACTGTAAGGTCTACACCTGTTGTATTCAGCATTTCACTGTAAGGTCTGTTGTATTCAGCATTTCACTGTAAGGTCTGTTGTATTCAGCATTTCACTGTAAGGTCTGTTGTATTCAGCATTTCACTGTAAGGTCTACTACACCTGTTGTATTCAGCATTTCACTGTAAGGTCTACACCTATTGTATTCAGCATTTCACTGTAAGGTCTGTTGTATTCAGTATTTCACTGTAAGGTCTGTTGTATTCAGCATTTCACTGTAAGGTCTGTTGTATTCAGCATTTCACTGTAAGGTCTGTTGTATTCAGTATTTCACTGTAAGGTCTACACCTATTGTATTCAGCATTTCACTGTAAGGTCTGTTGTATTCAGTATTTCACTGTAAGGTCTGTTGTATTCAGTATTTCACTGTAAGGTCTGTTGTATTCAGCATTTCACTGTAAGGTCTGTTGTATTCAGCATTTCACTGTAAGGTCTGTTGTATTCAGCATTTCACTGTAAGGTCTGTTGTATTCAGCATTTCACTGTAAGGTCTGTTGTATTCAGTATTTCACTGTAAGGTCTACACCTGTTGTATTCAGCATTTCACTGTAAGGTCTGTTGTATTCAGCATTTCACTGTAAGGTCTGTTGTATTCAGCATTTGACTGTAAGGTCTGTTGTATTCAGCATTTCACTGTAAGGTCTACTACACCTGTTGTAATTCAGCATTTCACTGTAAGGTCTACTACACATGTTGTATTCAGCATTTCACTGTAAGGTCTACTACACCTGTTGTATTCAGCATTTCACTGTAAGGTCTACTACACCTGTTGTATTCAGCATTTCACTGTAAGGTCTACTACACCTGCTGTATTCAGCATTTCACTGTAAGGTCTGTTGTATTCAGCATTTCACTGTAAGGTTACTGTACCTGTTGTATTCAGCATTTCACTGTAAGGTCTACTACACCTGTTGTATTCAGCATTTCACTGTAAGGTCTGTTGTATTCAGCATTTCACTGTAAGGTCTACACCTTTCAGCATTTCACTGTAAGGTCTGTTGTATTCAGCATTTCACTGTAAGGTCTACTACACCTGTTGTATTCAGCATTTCACTGTAAGGTCTACACCTGTTGTATTCAGCATTTCACTGTAAGGTCTACACCTATTGTATTCAGCATTTCACTGTAAGGTCTGTTGTATTCAGTATTTCACTGTAAGGTCTGTTGTATTCAGCATTTCACTGTAAGGTCTGTTGTATTCAGCATTTCACTGTAAGGTCTGTTGTATTCAGCATTTCACTGTAAGGTCTACACCTGTTGTATTCAGCATTTCACTGTAAGGTCTGTTGTATTCAGTATTTCACTGTAAGGTCTGTTGTATTCAGTATTTCACTGTAAGGTCTGTTGTATTCAGCATTTCACTGTAAGGTCTGTTGTATTCAGCATTTCACTGTAAGGTCTGTTGTATTCAGCATTTCACTGTAAGGTCTGTTGTATTCAGCATTTCACTGTAAGGTCTGTTGTATTCAGCATTTCACTGTAAGGTCTGTTGTATTCAGTATTTCACTGTAAGGTCTACACCTGTTGTATTCAGCATTTCACTGTAAGGTCTGTTGTATTCAGCATTTCACTGTAAGGTCTGTTGTATTCAGCATTTCACTGTAAGGTCTACTACACCTGTTGTATTCAGCATTTCACTGTAAGGTCTACTACACCTGTTGTATTCAGCATTTCACTGTAAGGTCTACTACACCTGTTGTATTCAGCATTTCACTGTAAGGTCTACTACACCTGTTGTATTCAGCATTTCACTGTAAGGTCTACTACACCTGTTGTATTCAGCATTTCACTGTAAGGTCTGCTGTTGTATTCAGCATTTCACTGTAAGGTCTGTTGTATTCAGCATTTCACTGTAAGGTCTGTTGTATTCAGCATTTCACTGTAAGGTCTACTACACCTGTTGTATTCAGCATTTCACTGTAAGGTCTACACACTGTTGTATTCAGCATTTCACTGTAAGGTCTACTAGACCTGTTGTATTCAGCATTTCACTGTAAGGTCTGTTGTATTCAGCATTTCACTGTAAGGTCTGTTGTATTCAGCATTTCACTGTAAGGTCTACTACACCTGTTGTATTCAGCATTTCACTGTAAGGTCTACTACACCTGTTGTATTCAGCATTTCACTGTAAGGTCTACTACATCTGTTGTATTCAGCATTTCACTGTAAGGTCTACAGCTGTTGTATTCAGCATTTCACTGTAAGGTCTACACCTGTTGTATTCAGCATTTCACTGTAAGGTCTACTGTTGTATTCAGCATTTCACTGTAAGGTCTGTTGTATTCAGTATTTCACTGTAAGGTCTACTACACCTGTTGTATTCAGCATTTCACTGTAAGGTCTACTACACCTGTTGTATTCAGCATTTCACTGTAAGGTCTACTACACCTGTTGTATTCAGCATTTCACTGTAAGGTCTACAGCTGTTGTATTCAGCATTTCACTGTAAGGTCTACTACACCTGTTGTATTCAGCATTTCACTGTAAGGTCTGTTGTATTCAGCATTTCACTGTAAGGTCTACTACACCTGTTGTATTCAGCATTTCACCTGTCTGTTGTATTCAGCATTTCACTGTAAGGTCTACACCTGTTGTATTCAGCATTTCACTGTAAGGTCTGTTGTATTCAGCATTTCACTGTAAGGTCTACTACACCTGTTGTATTCAGCATTTCACTGTAAGGTCTACTACACCTGTTGTATTCAGCATTTCACTGTAAGGTCTACTACACCTGTTGTATTCAGCATTTCACTGTAAGGTCTACAGCTGTTGTATTCAGCATTTCACTGTAAGGTCTACTACACCTGTTGTATTCAGCATTTCACTGTAAGGTCTGTTGTATTCAGCATTTCACTGTAAGGTCTGTTGTATTCAGCATTTCACTGTAAGGTCTACTACACCTGTTGTATTCAGCATTTCACTGTAAGGTCTACTACACCTGTTGTATTCAGCATTTCACTGTAAGGTCTACTACACCTGTTGTATTCAGCATTTCACTGTAAGGTCTACAGCTGTGTATTCAGCATTTCACTGTAAGGTCTACACCTGTTGTATTCAGCATTTCACTGTAAGGTCTACACCTGTTGTATTCAGCATTTCACTGTAAGGTCTACTACACCTGTTGTATTCAGCATTTCACTGTAAGGTCTGTTGTATTCAGCATTTCACTGTAAGGTCTGTTGTATTCAGCATTTCACTGTAAGGTCTGTTGTATTCAGCATTTCACTGTAAGGTCTACTACACCTGTTGTATTCAGCATTTCACTGTAAGGTCTACTACACCTGTTGTATTCAGCATTTCACTGTAAGGTCTACTACACCTGTTGTATTCAGCATTTCACTGTAAGGTCTGTTGTATTCAGCATTTCACTGTAAGGTCTGTTGTATTCAGCATTTCACTGTAAGGTCTACTACACCTGTTGTATTCAGCATTTCACTGTAAGGTCTACTACACCTGTGTATTCAGCATTTCACTGTAAGGTCTACTACACCTGTTGTATTCAGCATTTCACTGTAAGGTCTGTTGTATTCAGCATTTCACTGTAAGGTCTGTTGTATTCAGCATTTCACTGTAAGGTCTACTACACCTGTTGTATTCAGCATTTCACTGTAAGGTCTATTCAGCTTTCACTGTTCTGTATTCAGCATTTCACTGTAAGGTCTGTTGTATTCAGCAAGGTCTGTTGTATTCAGCATTTCACTGTAAGGTCTGTTGTATTCAGCATTTCACTGTAAGGTCTGTTGTATTCAGCATTTCACTGTAAGGTCTACTACACCTGTTGTATTCAGCATTTCACTGTAAGGTCTACACCTGTTGTATTCAGCATTTTCACTGTAAGGTCTGTTGTATTCAGCATTTCACTGTAACCTGTTGTATTCAGCATTTCACTGTAAGGTCTACTACACCTGTTGTATTCAGCATTTCACTGTAATGTCTACTACACCTGTTGTATTCAGCATTTCACTGTAAGGTCTACTAGACCTGTGTATTCAGCATTTCACTGTAAGGTCTGTTGTATTCAGCATTTGACTGTAAGGTCTGTTGTATTCAGCATTTCACTGTAAGGTCTACTACACCTGTTGTATTCAGCATTTCACTGTAAGGTCTACTACACCTGTTGTATTCAGCATTTCACTGTAAGGTCTACTACACCTGTTGTATTCAGCATTTCACTGTAAGGTCTGTTGTATTCAGCATTTCACTGTAAGGTCTACACCTGTTGTATTCAGCATTTCACTGTAAGGTCTGTTGTATTCAGCATTTCACTGTAAGGTCTGTTGTATTCAGCATTTCACTGTAAGGTCTGTTGTATTCAGCATTTCACTGTAAGGTCTACTACACCTGTTGTATTCAGCATTTCACTGTAAGGTCTACTACACCTGTTGTATTCAGCATTTCACTGTAAGGTCTACACACCTGTTGTATTCAGCATTTCACTGTAAGGTCTGTTGTATTCAGTATTTCACTGTAAGGTCTGTTGTATTCAGCATTTCACTGTAAGGTCTACTATTTCACCTGTTGTATTCAGCATTTCACTGTAAGGTCTACACACCTGTTGTATTCAGCATTTCACTGTAAGGTCTGTTGTATTCAGCATTTCACTGTAAGGTCTACTACACCTGTTGTATTCAGCATTTCACTGTAAGGTCTGTTGTATTCAGCATTTCACTGTTGTATTCAGCATTTCACTGTAAGGTCTGTTGTATTCAGCATTTCACTGTAAGGTCTGTTGTATTCAGCATTTCACTGTAAGGTCTGTATTCAGCATTTCACTGTAAGGTCTACTACACCTGTTGTATTCAGCATTTCACTGTAAGGTCTGTTGTATTCAGCATTTCACTGTAAGGTCTGTTGTATTCAGCATTTGACTGTAAGGTCTGTTGTATTCAGCATTTCACTGTAAGGTCTACTACACCTGTTGTATTCAGCATTTCACTGTAAGGTCTACTACACCTGTTGTATTCAGCATTTCACTGTAAGGTCTACTACACCTGTTGTATTCAGCATTTCACTGTAAGGTCTACTACACCTGTTGTATTCAGCATTTCACTGTAAGGTCTACTACACCTGTTGTATTCAGCATTTCACTGTAAGGTCTACTACACCTGCTGTATTCAGCATTTCACTGTAAGGTCTGTTGTATTCAGCATTTCACTGTAAGGTCTACTACACCTGTTGTATTCAGCATTTCACTGTAAGGTCTACTACACCTGTTGTATTCAGCATTTCACTGTAAGGTCTGTTGTATTCAGCATTTCACTGTAAGGTCTACTACACCTGTTGTATTCAGCATTTCACTGTAAGGTCTACAGCTGTTGTATTCAGCATTTCACTGTAAGGTCTACACCTATTGTATTCAGCATTTCACTGTAAGGTCTGTTGTATTCAGTATTTCACTGTACGGTCTGTTGTATTCAGCATTTCACTGTAAGGTCTGTTGTATTCAGCATTTCACTGTAAGGTCTGTTGTATTCAGCATTTCACTGTAAGGTCTACTACACCTGTTGTATTCAGCATTTCACTGTAAGGTCTACACCTATTGTATTCAGCATTTCACTGTAAGGTCTGTTGTATTCAGTATTTCACTGTAAGGTCTACACCTGTTGTATTCAGCATTTCACTGTACGGTCTGTTGTATTCAGCATTTCACTGTAAGGTCTGTTGTATTCAGCATTTCACTGTAAGGTCTGTTGTATTCAGCATTTCACTGTAAGGTCTACTACACCTGTTGTATTCAGCATTTCACTGTAAGGTCTACTACACCTGTTGTATTCAGCATTTCACTGTAAGGTCTACTACACCTGTTGTATTCAGCATTTCACTGTAAGGTCTACACACTGTATTCAGCATTTCACTGTAAGGTCTACACCTATTCAGCATTTCACTGTAAGGTCTACTACACCTGTTGTATTCAGCATTTCACTGTAAGGTCTGTTGTATTCAGCATTTCACTGTAAGGTCTACTACACCTGTTGTATTCAGCATTTCACTGTAAGGTCTACTACACCTGTTGTATTCAGCATTTCACTGTAAGGTCTACTACACTGTAAGTTGTATTCAGCATTTCACTGTAAGGTCTACTACACCTGCTGTATTCAGCATTTCACTGTAAGGTCTGTTGTATTCAGTGTAAGGTCTGTATTCAGCATTTCACTGTAAGGTCTACTGTTGTATTCAGCATTTCACTGTAAGGTCTGTTGTATTCAGCATTTCACTGTAAGGTCTGTTGTATTCAGCATTTCACTGTAAGGTCTGTTGTATTCAGCATTTCACTGTAAGGTCTACTACACCTGTTGTATTCAGCATTTCACTGTAAGGTCTACTACACCTGTTGTATTCAGCATTTCACTGTAAGGTCTACTACACCTGTTGTATTCAGCATTTCACTGTAAGGTCTACTACACCTGTTGTATTCAGCATTTCACTGTAAGGTCTACTACACCTGTTGTATTCAGCATTTCACTGTAAGGTCTACTACACCTGTTGTATTCAGCATTTCACTGTAAGGTCTATTCAGCATTTCACTGTAAGGTCTACTACACCTGTTGTATTCAGCATTTCACTGTAAGGTCTACTACACCTGTTGTATTCAGCATTTCACTGTAAGGTCTACTACACCTGTTGTATTCAGCATTTCACTGTAAGGTCTACTACACCTGTTGTATTCAGCATTTCACTGTAAGGTCTACTACACCTGTTGTATTCAGCATTTCAAGGTCTGTTGTATTCAGCATCACTGTAAGGTCTACTACACCTGTTGTATTCAGCATTTCACTGTAAGGTCTACTACACCTGTTGTATTCAGCATTTCACTGTAAGGTCTACTACATTTCACTGTTGTATTCAGCATTTCACTGTAAGGTCTACTATTCACCTGTTGTATTCAGCATTTCACTGTAAGGTCTGTTGTATTCAGCATTTCACTGTAAGGTCTACTACACCTGTTGTATTCAGCATTTCACTGTAAGGTCTACACCTGTTGTATTCAGCATTTCACTGTAAGGTCTACTACACCTGTTGTATTCAGCATTTCACTGTAAGGTCTACTACACCTGTTGTATTCAGCATTTCACTGTAAGGTCTACTACACCTGTTGTATTCAGCATTTCACTGTAAGGTCTGTTGTATTCAGCATTTCACTGTAAGGTCTGTTGTATTCAGCATTTCACTGTAAGGTCTACTACACCTGTTGTATTCAGCATTTCACTGTAAGGTCTACTACACCTGTTGTATTCAGCATTTCACTGTAAGGTCTACTAGACCTGTTGTATTCAGCATTTCACTGTAAGGTCTACTACACCTGTTGTATTCAGCATTTCACTGTAAGGTCTACTACACTTGTTGTATTCAGCATTTCACTGTAAGGTCTACTACACCTGCTGTATTCAGCATTTCACTGTAAGGTCTGTTTTATTCAGCATTTCACTGTAAGGTCTACTACACCTGTTGTATTCAGCATTTCACTGTAAGGTCTACTACACCTGTTGTATTCAGCATTTCACTGTAAGGTCTACTACACCTGTTGTATTCAGCATTTCACTGTAAGGTCTGTTGTATTCAGCATTTCACTGTAAGGTCTACTACACCTGTTGTATTCAGCATTTCACTGTAAGGTCTACTACACCTGTTGTATTCAGCATTTCACTGTAAGGTCTACTACACCTGTTGTATTCAGCATTTCACTGTAAGGTCTACACCTGCTGTATTCAGCATTTCACTGTAAGGTCTGTTGTATTCAGCATTTCACTGTAAGGTCTATTCAGCACTGTTGTATTCAGCATTTCACTGTAAGGTCTGTTGTATTCAGCATTTCACTGTAAGGTCTGTTGTATTCAGCATTTCACTGTAAGGTCTACTACACCTGTTGTATTCAGCATTTCACTGTAAGGTCTACACACTGTTGTATTCAGCATTTCACTGTAAGGTCTACTACACCTGTTGTATTCAGCATTTCACTGTAAGGTCTGTTGTATTCAGCATTTCACTGTAAGGTCTACTACACCTGTTGTATTCAGCATTTCACTGTAAGGTCTACTACACCTGTTGTATTCAGCATTTCACTGTAAGGTCTACTACACCTGTTGTATTCAGCATTTCACTGTAAGGTCTACTACACCTGTTATTCAGTATTCAGCATTTCACTGTAAGGTTTCTGTAAGGTCTACTACACCTGTTGTATTCAGCATTTCACTGTAAGGTCTGTTGTATTCAGCATTTCACTGTAAGGTCTACTACACCTGTTGTATTCAGCATTTCACTGTAAGGTCTACTACACCTGTTGTATTCAGCATTTCACTGTAAGGTCTACTACACCTGTTTCAGTTTCACTGTCATTCAGCATTTCACTGTAAGGTCTACTACACCTGTTGTATTCAGCATTTCACTGTAAGGTCTACTACACCTGTTGTATTCAGCATTTCACTGTAAGGTCTGTGTTGTATTCAGCATTTCACTGTAAGGTCTACTACACCTGTTGTATTCAGCATTTCACTGTAAGGTCTACTACACCTGTTGTATTCAGCATTTCACTGTAAGGTCTACACTGTTGTATTCAGCATTTCACTGTAAGGTCTGTTGTATTCAGCATTTCACTGTTGTATTCAGCATTTCACTGTAAGGTCTACTACACTGTAAGGTCTGTTGTATTCAGCATTTCACTGTAAGGTCTACTACACCTGTTGTATTCAGCATTTCACTGTAAGGTCTACACCTATTGTATTCAGCATTTCACTGTAAGGTCTGTTGTATTCAGTATTTCACTGTAAGGTCTACACCTGTTGTATTCAGCATTTCACTGTTGTATTCAGCATATCACTGTAAGGTCTGTTGTATTCAGCATTTCACTGTAAGGTCTGTTGTATTCAGCATTTCACTGTAAGGTCTACTACACCTGTTGTATTCAGCATTTCACTGTAAGGTCTACTACACCTGTTGTATTCAGCATTTCACTTTCACTGTAAGGTCTACTACACCTGTTGTATTCAGCATTTCACTGTAAGGTCTACTCTGTTGTATTCAGCATTTCACTGTAAGGTCTACTACACCTGTTGTATTCAGCATTTCACTGTAAGGTCTGTTTGTATTCAGCATTTCACTGTAAGGTCTACTACACCTGTTGTATTCAGCATTTCACTGTAAGGTCTACTACACCTGTTGTATTCAGCATTTCACTGTAAGGTCTACTACACCTGTTGTATTCAGCATTTCACTGTAAGGTCTACTACACCTGTTGTATTCAGCATTTCACTGTAAGGTCTGTTGTATTCAGCATTTCACTGTAAGGTCTGTTGTATTCAGCATTTCACTGTAAGGTCTGTTGTATTCAGCATTTCAGCTTTCACTGTAAGGTCTACTACACCTGTTGTATTCAGCATTTCACTGTAAGGTCTACACCTGTTGTATTCAGCATTTCACTGTAAGGTCTACTACACCTGTTGTATTCAGCATTTCACTGTAAGGTCTACTACACCTGTTGTATTCAGCATTTCACTGTAAGGTCTGTTGTATTCAGCATTTCACTGTAAGGTCTACTACACCTGTTGTATTCAGCATTTCACTGTAAGGTCTACTACACCTGTTGTATTCAGCATTTCACTGTAAGGTCTGTTGTATTCAGCATTTCACTGTAAGGTCTGTTGTATTCAGCATTTCACTGTAAGGTCTACTACACCTGTTGTATTCAGCATTTCACTGTAAGGTCTACTACACCTGTTGTATTCAGCATTTCACTGTAAGGTCTACTACACCTGTTGTATTCAGCATTTCACTGTAAGGTCTGTTGTATTCAGCATTTCACTGTAAGGTCTGTTGTATTCAGCATTTCACTGTAAGGTCTACTACACCTGTTGTATTCAGCATTTCACTGTAAGGTCTACTACACCTGTTGTATTCAGCATTTCACTGTAAGGTCTACTACACCTGTTGTATTCAGCATTTCACTGTAAGGTCTACTACACCTGTTGTATTCAGCATTTCACTGTAAGGTCTACTACACCTGTTGTATTCAGCATTTCACTGTAAGGTCTGTTGTATTCAGCATTTGACTGTAAGGTCTGTTGTATTCAGCATTTCACTGTAAGGTCTACTACACCTGTTGTATTCAGCATTTCACTGTAAGGTCTACTACACCTGTTGTATTCAGCATTTCACTGTAAGGTCTACTACACCTGTTGTATTCAGCATTTCACTGTAAGGTCTACTAGACCTGTTGTATTCAGCATTTCACTGTAAGGTCTACTACACCTGTTGTATTCAGCATTTCACTGTAAGGTCTGTTGTATTCAGCATTTCACTGTAAGGTCTACTACACCTGTTGTATTCAGCATTTCACTGTAAGGTCTGTTGTATTCAGCATTTCACTGTAAGGTCTACTACACCTGTTGTATTCAGCATTTCACTGTAAGGTCTACTACACCTGTTGTTTCACTGTATTCAGCATTTCACTGTAAGGTCTACTACACCTGTTGTATTCAGCATTTCACTGTAAGGTCTACTTGTATTCACCACTGTTGTATTCAGCATTTCACTGTAAGGTCTGTTGTATTCAGCATTTCACTGTAAGGTCTGTTGTATTCAGCATTTCACTGTAAGGTCTGTTGTATTCAGCATTTCACTGTAAGGTCTACTACACCTGTTGTATTCAGCATTTCACTGTAAGGTCTACACCTGTTGTATTCAGCATTTCACTGTAAGGTCTGTTGTATTCAGTATTTCACTGTAAGGTCTACTACACCTGTTGTATTCAGCATTTCACTGTACTACCTGTTGTATTCAGCATTTCACTGTAAGGTCTGTTGTATTCAGCATTTCACTGTAAGGTCTGTTGTATTCAGCATTTCACTGTAAGGTCTGTTGTATTCAGCATTTCACTGTAAGGTCTACTACACCTGTTGTATTCAGCATTTCACTGTAAGGTCTACTACACCTGTTGTATTCAGCATTTCACTGTAAGGTCTACTACACCTGTTGTATTCAGCATTTCACTGTAAGGTCTACTACACCTGTTGTATTCAGCATTTCACTGTAAGGTCTACTACACCTGCTGTATTCAGCATTTCACTGTAAGGTCTGTTGTATTCAGCATTTCACTGTAAGGTCTACTACACCTGTTGTATTCAGCATTTCACTGTAAGGTCTACTATTCACCACTGTTGTATTCAGCATTTCACTGTAAGGTCTACTACACCTGTTGTATTCAGCATTTCACTGTAACGTCTACTACACCTGTTGTATTCAGCATTTCACTGTAAGGTCTGTTGTATTCAGCATTTGACTGTAAGGTCTGTTGTATTCAGCATTTCACTGTAAGGTCTACTACACCTGTTGTATTCAGCATTTCACTGTAAGGTCTACTACACCTGTTGTATTCAGCATTTCACTGTAAGGTCTACTACACCTGTTGTATTCAGCATTTCACTGTAAGGTCTACTACACCTGTTGTATTCAGCATTTCACTGTAAGGTCTACTACACCTGTTGTATTCAGCATTTCACTGTAAGGTCTACTACACCTGTTGTATTCAGCATTTCACTGTAAGGTCTACTACACCTGTTGTATTCAGCATTTCACTGTAAGGTCTGTTGTATTCAGCATTTCACTGTAAGGTCTACTACACCTGTTGTATTCAGCATTTCACTGTAACGTCTACTACACCTGTTGTATTCAGCATTTCACTGTAAGGTCTACTAGACCTGTTGTATTCAGCATTTCACTGTAAGGTTGCATTCAGCATTTCACTGTAAGGTCTACACCTGTTGTATTCAGCATTTAACTGTAAGGTCTACTACACCTGTTGTATTCAGCATTTCACTGTAAGGTCTACTACACCTGTTGTATTCAGCATTTCACTGTAAGGTCTGTTGTATTCAGCATTTCACTGTAAGGTCTACTACACCTGTTGTATTCAGCATTTCACTGTAAGGTCTACTACACCTGTTGTATTCAGAATTTCACTGTAAGGTCTACTACACCTGTTGTATTCACTGGCGCATGTGACCAATAAAATGAGATTTGATTTGAATAGGGTCTAGCCATTTGTATTCACATTTCACTGTATTACTGATCACAAGTTTAAGACAGAGGCTATTTTGATATGAATTCATGTGTAAAATTCCTAGTTATGCCCTATTTATACAGTGCCCTCTGTGTGGCAAGTACTGTATATCTGATTAGGCTCCTGGCTTGAATTATAGCAGAGCAGGTTTCTCTTTCAGTCTACTAGACCTAATCACGTGTACAGGAACACTGTAGGTGAGGTTATTTGAGCTTTTGTTTTACTGCCTCTGGGAAATGTTCTTATCAAATAGTCCCAGGTTTGCTGTTTGGCAAAAAACAGTTAACTTGTTGTTTTTCAGCATTTCACTGTGACTACTTTGACATAGCTGTACACCCACATAATACGTTATTTGGTGAGGTGCCAGCTATAAGACCTTACTGTCCATATACTCATACTTGAGTTATAAATAGCAGGCTTTTTGGATATGCGAAAAATAGTTTTTAAACTACACCTGTTGAAATTTCACTAAAAATGTACTATGCTTAAAAATGCGGATGTGATACTGTTTTCAGCTTTTCATCTGTAAGGTCACTATCAAAGAAGACCTGTTGTATTCAGCATTTTTCACACCCACCTGTGCTGACAACAGCTGATCATCAGAATGGGGGACTTGCTCTACAGAATGAAACAAATGGCTGTGATTGAGTTATTATTTGATGACTTCTCAGTATGGATCAGTAGTGTGTTGATGTTTTTGTATTCAGTATGTTCTCTATATAGTAATGATGTTGTACTAAATGTTAGTATAATCATGTTTTTCACATGTAGTATGTTCTCAATAGTATGTAGTATGATGATGTTTTTCAAATAGTTCAGTATAATCTGTTCAGTCTTACTAAACCTGTATGTAGTATAATGATGTTTTACTGTACAGTATGTAGTATCTACTGATGTTGTATTCAGCATTTCATCAATAGTATGTAGTATAATGATGTTTACAGATTTCAGTATGTTCTCAATAGTATGTAGTATGATGATGTTGTACTAAATAGTATGTAGTATAATGATGTTTTACTGAATAGTATGTAGTATGCGGATGTTTTACTAAATAGTATGTAGTATGCATACTGTATGATGTTTTACTAAATAGTATGTAGTATGATGATGTTTTACATACAGTATGTTCTCAATAGTATGTAGTATAATGATGTTTTACATACAGTATGTTCTCAATAGTATGTAGTATGATGATGTTTTACTAAATAGTAGGTAGTATAATGATGTTTTACTAAACAGTATGTAGTATAATGACTAAATAGTATAATGATGATGTTTACATACAGTATGTTCTCAATAGTATGTAGTATAATGATGTTTTACACTACAGTAGTTCATCATTTCATGTATCTGTAGTATGCTTTTGTTTTACATACAGTATGTTCTTACAAAGTATGTCCCAGTTTGCTAATGATGTTTTAACTTGTATGTTTTTCATGACTGTGAGTATGTTGAGTATGATGATGTTTTTCACTAAATGCCAGTAGTATAGACCTAAATAGTCCATGTAGTATAATGATGTTTTACTAAATAGTATGTAGTATGATGATGTTTTACTAAATAGTATGTAGTATGATGATGTTTTACTAAATAGTATGGAGTATAATGATGTTTTACTAAATAGTATGGAGTATAATGATGTTTTACTAAATAGTATGTAGTATAATGATGTTTTACTAAACAGTATGTAGTATGATGATGTTTTACTAAATAGTATGTAGTATATGATGTTTTACTAAATAGTAGGTAGTATAATGATGTTTTACTAAATAGTATGTAGTATAATGATGTTTTACTAAATAGATGTTCTCAGATGGATTTACTAAATAGTAGGTAGTATAATGATGTTTTACATACAGTATGTTCTCAATAGTATGTAGTATGATGATGTTTTACTAAATAGTATGTAGTATAATGATTTTTTACTAAATATAGGTAGTATAATGATGTTTTACTAAATAGTATGTAGTATGATGATGTTTTACTAAATAGTAGGTAGTATAATGATGTTTTACATACAGTATGTTCTCAATAGTATGTAGTATGATGATGTTTTACTAAATAGTATGTAGTATAATGATGTTTTCCTAAATAGTATGTAGTATAATGATGTTTTACATACAGTATGTTCTCAATAGTATGTAGTATGATGATGTTTTACTAAATAGTAGGTAGTATAATGATGTTTTACTAAATAGTATGTAGCATAATGATGTTTTACTAAATAGTAGGTAGTATAATGATGTTTTACATACAGTATGTTCTCAATAGTATGTAGTATGATGATGTTTTACTAAATAGTATGTAGTATAATGATGTTTTACTAAATAGTATGTAGTATGAGGATGTTTTACATACAGTGTGTTCTCAATAGTATGTAGTATAATGATTTTTTACTAAATAGTATGTAGTATGATGATGTTTTACTAAATAGTAGGTAGTATAATGATGTTTTACATACAGTATGTTCTCAATAGTATGTAGTATGATGATGTTTTACTAAATAGTAGGTAGTATAATGATGTTTTACTAAACAGTATGTAGTATAATGATGTTTTACTAAACAGTATGTAGTATAATGATGTTTTACATACCGTATGTTCTCAATAGTATGTAGTATAATGATGTTTTACATACAGTATGTTCTCAATAGTATGTAGTATAATGATGTTTTACTAAATAGTATGTAGTATAATGATGTTTTACTAAATAGTATGTAGTATAATGATGTTTTACTAAATAGTATGTAGTATAATGATGTTTTACTAAATAGTATGTATAATGTATTGTTTCAGTATGTTCTCAATAGTATGTAGTATAATGATGTTTTACTAAATAGTATGTAGTATGATGATGTTTTACTAAATAGTATGTAGTATGATGATGTTTTACATTCAGTATGTTCTCAATAGTATGTAGTATAATGATGTTTTACTAAATAGTATGTAGTATAATGATGTTTTACTAAATAGTATGTAGTATAATGATGTTTTACTAAATAGTATGTAGTATGATGATGTTTTACATTCAGTATGTTCTCAATAGTATGTAGTATAATGATGTTTTACTAAATAGTATGTAGTATGAGGATGTTTTACTGAATAGTATGTAGTATAATGATGTTTTACTAAATAGTATGTAGTATAATGATGTTTTACTAAATAGTATGTAGTATAATGATGTTTTACATTCAGTATGTTCTCAATAGTATGTAGTATAATGATGTTTTACTAAATAGTATGTAGTATGATGATGTTTTACTAAATAGTATGTAGTATAATGATGTTTTACTAAATAGTATGTAGTATGATGATGTTTTACATACAGTATGTTCTCAATAGTATGTAGTATGATGATGTTGTACTAAATAGTATGTAGTATGATGATGTTTTACTGAATAGTATGTAGTATGAGGATGTTTTGCTAAACAATATTTTTTAAATACTATGTAGGTGATTAGTACACGGTATGCATTTTATTAAATGAGTCGTGGACAAGCCAGATTTCAGACAAACAGTTAGAGTTGTACCACTCAAAATGATTGTAATTGTCTGTGATAAAAACAAACAAGTGAAACCCACTAATAATGAAGAGTGTTATTGCTTGGAACAGAAAAGTTACTTTAATGTTAAAAGTTCAAATACCTTCTGTATCTTCCTTGTTCCAAAATCTTCCATATTTTTTCCGTGACTCTTGATGCTGATATAACTTCTGAAACCTCTCTTATTTGTTATATTTCTCTTCATCTCTCTCTCTCTCTCTCTCTTTCGTTGTTGATATAAACCCTGTGTTCTGAATGTCCTAGTCATACATAATTCAGACTAGCATCCCAGCTGACTCTGTGGTTGCTCTCTCTGTTGACATCCAGCTGCATGCTTTCACCTGGATCTATGATGCAGAAAAGACTAGAGAATAGAGAGTAGTGAGTACATAATATATAGGGGAGAGTAGAGTGTAGAGTAGAGAGTTGAGAAGGGAGAGGGGAGAGTTGAGAAGGGAGAGAAGAGAGGAGGGTTGAGAGGGGAGAGTATAGTGTAGAGTTGAGAAGGGGGAGGGGAGAGTATAGTGTAGAGTTGAGAAGGGAGAGGGGAGAGTAGAGTAGAGAGTTGAGAGGGGAGGGGGAGAGTAGAGCAGAGAGTTGAGAGGGGAGAGGGGAGAGTAGAGGGAAGAGTAGAGAGTGGAGGGGAGAGTTGAGAAGGGAGAGGGGAGAGTAGAGAGAGAGGAGAGAGGAGAGTAGAGGGATGAGAGTAGAGAGGGATGAATAGAGAGAGAGAGGGGAGAGGGGAGAGTAGAGAGGGATGAATAGAGAGGGGAGATGGGAGAGTAGAGAGGGATGAATAGAGAGGGGAGAGTAGAGAGGAGAGAGTAGAGAGGGATGAATAGAGAGGGGAGAGTAGAGAGGGATGGATAGAGAGGGGAGAGTAGAGAGGAGAGAGTAGAGAGGGGAGAGGGATGGGATGAGAGAGAGGGAGATGGGAGAGTAGAGGGATGAATAGAGAGGGGAGAGTAGAGAGGAGAGAGTAGAGAGGGATGAATAGAGAGGGGAGAGTAGAAAGGGGAGAGGGGAGAGTAGAGAGGGATGAATAGAGAGGGGAGAGTAGAGAGGGGAGAGTAGAGAGGAGAGGGAGAGTAGAGCGGGGAGAGTAGAGAGGGAGAGGGAGAAATAGAGAGGGGAGAGTAGAGCGGGAGAGGGGAGAGTAGAGTGTAGAGAATAGAGAGGGGAGAGTAGAGTGTAGAGAATAGAGAGGGGAGAGTAGAGAGGAGAGAGTAGAGAGGGATGAATAGAGAGGGGAGAGTAGAGAGTAGAGAGGAGAGAGTAGAGAGGGATGAATAGAGAGGGGAGAGTAGAGAGGGATGGATAGAGAGGGGAGAGTAGAGAGGATGGATAGAGAGGGAGAGTAGAAGGGGAGAGTAGAGAGGGAGTAGAGAGGGATGAATAGAGAGGTAGAAAGGGGAGAGTAGAGAGGGATGAATAGAGAGGGAGAGTAGAGAGGGGAGAGTAGAGGGGAGAGAGTAGAGAGGGATGAATAGAGAGGAGAGTAGAAAGGGGAGAGGGGAGAGTAGAGAGGGATGAATAGAGAGGGGAGAGTAGAGAGGGCCCAGTAGAGAGGGAGAGAGAGGCGGGGAGTAGAGCGGGGAGGGGAGAGTAGAGAGAGGGGAGAGCAGAGGAGGGGAGAGGGGGAGAGTAGAGTGGAAAGAGTAGAGAGGGGGAGAGTAGAGCGGGAGAGTAGAGAGTAGAGATTAGCGAGAGTAAATATAGAGGGAGAGTAGAGCGGGGAGAGAGTAGAGATTAGAGCGGGAGAGGGGAGAGTAGAGTGTAGAGAATAGAGAGGGGAGAGATTAGAGCTCTAAGAATAGAGAGGGGAGAGTAGAGAGGAGAGAGTAGGAGGGATGAATAGAGAGGGGAGAGTAGAAATAGGAGGAGAGTTTCAGTGAGAGTTTCCCTGAATAGATTAGGGGAGAGTTAAGAGGGATGGATAGAAAGGGGAGAATCTTTCTCAGACAGGGGAGAGTAGCTCAAGGGGAGAGGGATGAATAGAGAGGGAGAAATGGGAGAGTTCCCTGAGAGGGATGGGATGAATAGAGAGGGTGAGAGTAGAGAGGAGAGAGTAGGAGGGATGAATAGAGAGGGGAGAGTAGAAAGGGAGAGGGAGAGTCAGAGGGATGAATAGAGAGGGGAGAGTAGAGATGGAGAGAGTAGAGTCTGGAGGTAGAGCGGGGAGAGGGGAGAGTAGAGGGGGAGAGTAGGAGGGAGAGGGAGAGTAGAACACTAGTAGAGAGGGAGAGTAGAGCGGGGAGAGTAGGCGGGGAGAGGGATGAGAGGGCAGAGTAGAGTGGAGTGAGGTCAGAGAGGGGAGAGTAGAGCGGGGAGAGTAGAGAGTAGAGATTAGCGAGAGTAAATATAGAGGAGTGAGAGTAGAATGATGGGATGATCAGTCTGAGGGGAGATGGGAGAGTCTGGAGGTAGTGAATGATGGGATGAATAGTCTGAGGGAGTGAAGATGGGATGAGAGTCTGAGGTATGTAATGATGGGATTCAGTCTGAGATGTAAATGATAGATGGGAGAGAAGATGGGATGATCAGTAGAGGTAGTAGAGATTAGCAAGAGTAAATATGATGGGATGATCAGTAAAAAATACATAAATGAGTTTCACGCCTGCAGAGTTTCCCAATGTTCATTTCATTAGTTGTTTTCAAACATCTAACATTATCTTATAAATCTTATAGAAATAACCACAATCTTTCTCAGTCACATATAATATTGTATCTCCTGCTCAAAACTACAATTACAATTACATAATTTCCTGTTAAGCTCTTTCAGAAATCATTACTTTGTTAGATCTGACTTCGTTCCATTGATTCAGACGCTGGATGATTCCCTCAAGAGGTCTGTAGGCTCTGAACCCCTAGCGAG